>NC_088234.1:13175718-13475718 GCF_036934945.1 Oncorhynchus masou masou | reverse complement strand
AATGTAGCTTCCACAGTTGCACTTGTTAAACCAGCTGAGGTCGCTGTCGATTCTTCAGCAGATGTGTTTGCTTCAGAAGTTGTTGTTGATGCCTCACTTGATGTTGAGGTACCAGCAGTGCTAGTTAGAGACTCACTTGTAACGTCAGAGGGCACTGTTGTGTGACCAGAAGTGATTGTGGGAGATGGGCTTGTCACAGTCTCTGAGCTCGCTGATGGTTCTTGTGTAACAATGGTCGTTGTTTCAGCTGGAATTGTTGACATTTCTAAAGTTGTGTGAACTTCAAGGGTCGTTCCCGCTGCAGTTGTGGAGTCAGTCTGCTCTGCAGTTGTACTTTCAGTTCCCTGAGTAGATGAGAGTCCAACGGTAGTGGAAGATTTTTGCCCGTCCGTGACTGCTGAAGTTAGTTCATTTGTAGTGGCAGGCTCACTGGTAATCGTAGAAGGTTGTGAGGGACTTGTTTCCGGCGACGTACTGGTTGAAGTTTCTGTTACACTTGAGGACATAGCTGTAGTTGTTTCCATTGTGTCTTTGGTTGATTCTGGTGTCATGGTCACTCCCAATGTTGAAAACGTAGCTTCCACAGTTGCACTTGTTAAACCAGCTGAGGTCGCTGTCGATTCTTCAGCAGATGTGTTTGCTTCAGAAGTTGTTGTTGATGCCTCACTTGATGTTGAGGTACCAGCAGTGCTAGTTAGAGACTCACTTGTAACGTCAGAGGGCACTGTTGTGTGACCAGAAGTGATTGTGGGAGATGGGCTTGTCACAGTCTCTGAGCTCGCTGATGGTTCTTGTGTAACAATGGTCGTTGTTTCAGCTGGAATTGTTGACATTTCTAACGTTGTTTGAAATTCAAGGGTCGTTCCCACTGCAGTTGTGGAGTCAGTTGGCTCTGCAGTTGTACTTTCAGATCCCTGGGTAGTTGAGAGTCCAACGATAGTGGAAGATATTTGCCCGTCCGTGACTGCTGAAGTTTGTTCATTTGTAGTGGCAGGCTCACTGGTAATCGTAGAAGGTTGTGAGGGACTTGTTTCCGGCGACGTACTGGTTGAAGTTTCTGTTACACTTGAGGACAAAGCTGTAGTTGTTTCCATTGTGTCTTTGGTTGATTCTGGTGTCATGGTCACTCCCAATGTTGAAAACGTAGCTTCCACAGTTGCACTTGTTAAACCAGCTGAGGTCGCTGTCGATTCTTCAGCAGATGTGTTTACTTCAGAAGTTGTTGTTGATGCCTCACTTGATGTTGAGGTACCAGCAGTGCTAGTTAGAGACTCACTTGTAACGTCAGAGGGCACTGTTGTGTGACCAGAAGTGATTGTGGGAGATGGGCTTGTCACAGTCTCTGAGCTCGCTGATGGTTCTTGTGTAACAATGGTCGTTGTTTCAGCTGGATTTGTTGACATTTCTAACGTTGTGTGAACTTCAAGGGTCGTTCCCGCTGCAGTTGTGGAGTCAGTTGACTCTGCAGTTGTACTTTCAGATCCCTGGGTAGTTGAGAGTCCAACGGTAGTGGAAGATATTTGCCCGTCCGTGACTGCTGAAGTTTGTTCATTTGTAGTGGCAGGCTCACTGGTAATCGTAGATGGTTGTGAGGGACTTGTTTCCGGCGACGTACTGGTTGAAGTTTCTGTTACACTTGAGGACATAGCTGTAGTTGTTTCCATTGTGTCTTTGGTTGATTCTGGTGTCATGGTCACTCCCAATGTTGAAAACGTAGCTTCCACAGTTGCACTTGTTAAACCAGCTGAGGTCGCTGTCGATTCTTCAGCAGATGTGTTTGCTTCAGAAGTTGTTGTTGATGCCTCACTTGATGTTGAGGTACCAGCAGTGCTAGTTAGAGACTCACTTGTAACGTCAGAGGGCACTGTTGTGTGACCAGAAGTGATTGTGGGAGATGGGCTTGTCACAGTCTCTGAGCTCGCTGATGGTTCTTGTGTAACAATGGTCGTTGTTTCAGCTGGAATTGTTGACATTTCTAAAGTTGTGTGACCTTCAAGGGTCGTTCCCGCTGCAGTTGTGGAGTCAGTCTGCTCTGCAGTTGTACTTTCAGTTCCCTGAGTAGATGAGAGTCCAACGGTAGTGGAAGATTTTTGCCCGTCCGTGACTGCTGAAGTTAGTTCATTTGTAGTGGCAGGCACACTGGTAATCGTAGAAGGTTGTGAGGGACTTGTTTCCGGCGAGATACTGGTTGAAGAATCTGTTACACTTGAGGACATAGCTGTAGTTGTTTCCATTGTGTCTTTGGTTGATTCTGGTGTCATGGTCACTCCCAATGTTGAAAACGTAGCTTCCACAGTTGCAATTGTTAAACCAGCTGAGGTCGCTGTCGATCCTTCAGCAGATGTGGTTGATTCAGAAGTTGTTGTTGATGCCTCACTTGATGTTGAGGTACCAGCAGTGCTAGTTAGAGACTCACTTGTAATGTCAGAGGGCACTGTTGTGTGACCAGAAGTGATTGTGGGAGATGGGCTTGTCACAGTCTCTGAGCTCGCTGATGGTTCTTGTGTAACAATGGTTGTTGTTTCAGCTGGAATTGTTGACATTTCTAACGTTGTGTGAACTTCAAGGGTCGTTCCCGCTGCAGTTGTGGAGTCAGTCGGCTCTGCAGTTGTACTTTCAGATCCCTGGGTAGTTGAGAGTCCAACGGTAGTGGAAGATATTTGCCCGTCCGTGACTGCTGAAGTTAGTTCATTTGTAGTGGCAGGCTCACTGGTAATCGTAGAAGGTTGTGAGGGACTTGTTTCCGGCGAGATACTGGTTGAAGAATCTGTTACACTTGAGGACATAGCTGTAGTTGTTTCCATTGTGTCTTTGGTTGATTCTGGTGTCATGGTCACTCCCAATGTTGAAAACGTAGCTTCCACAGTTGCACTTGTTAAACCAGCTGAGGTCGCTGTCGATTCTTCAGCAGATGTGTTTACTTCAGAAGTTGTTGTTGATGCCTCACTTGATGTTGAGGTACCAGCAGTGCTAGTTAGAGACTCACTTGTAACGTCAGAGGGCACTGTTGTGTGACCAGAAGTGATTGTGGGAGATGGGCTTGTCACAGTCTCTGAGCTCGCTGATGGTTCTTGTGTAACAATGGTCGTTGTTTCAGCTGGAATTGTTGACATTTCTAAAGTTGTGTGAACTTCAAGGGTCGTTCCCGCTGCAGTTGTGGAGTCAGTCTGCTCTGCAGTTGTACTTTCAGTTCCCTGAGTGGATGAGAGTCCAACGGTAGTGGAAGATTTTTGCCCGTCCGTGACTGCTGAAGTTAGTTCATTTGTAGTGGCAGGCACACTGGTAATCGTAGAAGGTTGTGAAGGACTTGTTTCCGGCGAGATACTGGTTGAAGAATCTGTTACACTTGAGGACATAGCTGTAGTTGTTTCCATTGTGTCTTTGGTTGATTCTGGTGTCATGGTCACTCCCAATGTTGAAAACGTAGCTTCCACAGTTGCAATTGTTAAACCAGCTGAGGTCGCTGTCGATCCTTCAGCAGATGTGGTTGATTCAGAAGTTGTTGTTGATGCCTCACTTGATGTTGAGGTACCAGCAGTGCTAGTTAGAGACTCACTTGTAACGTCAGAGGGCACTGTTGTGTGACCAGAAGTGATTGTGGGAGATGGGCTTGTCACAGTCTCTGAGCTCGCTGATGGTTCTTGTGTAACAATGGTCGTTGTTTCAGCTGGAATTGTTGACATTTCTAAAGTTGTGTGAACTTCAAGGGTCGTTCCCGCTGCAGTTGTGGAGTCAGTCTGCTCTGCAGTTGTACTTTCAGTTCCCTGAGTAGATGAGAGTCCAACGGTAGTGGAAGATTTTTGCCCGTCCGTGACTGCTGAAGTTAGTTCATTTGTAGTGGCAGGCTCACTGGTAATCGTAGAAGGTTGTGAGGGACTTGTTTCCGGCGAGATACTGGTTGAAGAATCTGTTACACTTGAGGACATAGCTGTAGTTGTTTCCATTGTGTCTTTGGTTGATTCTGGTGTCATGGTCACTCCCAATGTTGAAAACGTAGCTTCCACAGTTGCACTTGTTAAACCAGCTGAGGTCGCTGTCGATTCTTCAGCAGATGTGTTTGCTTCAGAAGTTGTTGTTGATGCCTCACTTGATGTTGAGGTACCAGCAGTGCTAGTTAGAGACTCACTTGTAACGTCAGAGGGCACTGTTGTGTGACCAGAAGTGATTGTGGGAGATGGGCTTGTCACAGTCTCTGAGCTCGCTGATGGTTCTTGTGTAACAATGGTCGTTGTTTCAGCTGGAATTGTTGACATTTCTAAAGTTGTGTGAACTTCAAGGGTCGTTCCCGCTGCAGTTGTGGAGTCAGTCTGCTCTGCAGTTGTACTTTCAGTTCCCTGAGTAGATGAGAGTCCAATGGTAGTGGAAGATTTTTGCCCGTCCGTGACTGCTGAAGTTAGTTCATTTGTAGTGGCAGGCTCACTGGTAATCGTAGATGGTTGTGAGGGACTTGTTTCCGGCGACGTACTGGTTGAAGTTTCTGTTACACTTGAGGACATAGCTGTAGTTGTTTCCATTGTGTCTTTGGTTGATTCTGGTGTCATGGTCACTCCCAATGTTGAAAACGTAGCTTCCACAGTTGCACTTGTTAAACCAGCTGAGGTCGCTGTCGATTCTTCAGCAGATGTGTTTGCTTCAGAAGTTGTTGTTGATGCCTCACTTGATGTTGAGGTACCAGCAGTGCTAGTTAGAGACTCACTTGTAACGTCAGAGGGCACTGTTGTGTGACCAGAAGTTATTGTGGGAGATGGGCTTGTCACAGTCTCTGAGCTTGCTGATGGTCCTTGTGTAACAATGGTCGTTGTTTCAGCTGGAATTGTTGACATTTCTAACGTTGTGTGAACTTCAAGGGTCGTTCCCGCTGCAGTTGTGGAGTCAGTTGGCTCTACAGTTGTACTTTCAGATCCCTGGGTAGTTGAGAGTCCAATGGTAGTGGAAGATATTTGCCCGTCCGTGACTGCTGAAATTTGTTCATTTGTAGTGGCAGGCTCACTGGTAATCGTAGAAGGTTGTGAGGGACTTGTTTCCGGCGACGTACTGGTTGAAGTTTCTGTTACACTTGAGGACATAGCTGTAGTTGTTTCCATTGTGTCTTTGGTTGATTCTGGTGTCATGGTCACTCCCAATGTTGAAAACGTAGCTTCCACAGTTGCACTTGTTAAACCAGCTGAGGTCGCTGTCGATTCTTCAGCAGATGTGTTTGCTTCAGAAGTTGTTGTTGATGCCTCACTTGATGTTGAGGTACCAGCAGTGCTAGTTAGAGACTCACTTGTAACGTCAGAGGGCACTGTTGTGTGACCCGAACTGATTGTGGGAGATGGGCTTGTCACAGTCTCTGAGCTCGCTGATGGTTCTTGTGTAACAATGGTTGTTGTTTCAGCTGGAATTGTTGACATTTCTAACGTTGTGTGAACTTCAAGGGTCGTTCCCGCTGCAGTTGTGGAGTCAGTTGGCTCTGCAGTTGTACTTTCAGATCCCTGGGTAGTTGAGAGTCCAACGATAGTGGAAGATATTTGCCCGTCCGTGACTGCTGAAGTTTGTTCATTTGTAGTGGCAGGCTCACTGGTAATCGTAGAAGGTTGTGAGGGACTTGTTTCCGGCGACGTACTGGTTGAAGTTTCTGTTACACTTGAGGACAAAGCTGTAGTTGTTTCCATTGTGTCTTTGGTTGATTCTGGTGTCATGGTCACTCCCAATGTTGAAAACGTAGCTTCCACAGTTGCACTTGTTAAACCAGCTGAGGTCGCTGTCGATTCTTCAGCAGATGTGTTTACTTCAGAAGTTGTTGTTGATGCCTCACTTGATGTTGAGGTACCAGCAGTGCTAGTTAGAGACTCACTTGTAACGTCAGAGGGCACTGTTGTGTGACCAGAAGTGATTGTGGGAGATGGGCTTGTCACAGTCTCTGAGCTCGCTGATGGTTCTTGTGTAACAATGGTAGTTGTTTCAGCTGGAATTGTTGACATTTCTAACGGTGTTGTGTGATCTTCAAGGGTCGTTCCCGCTGCAGTTGTGGAGTCAGTCTGCTCTGCAGTTGTACTTTCAGTTCCCTGAGTAGATGAGAGTCCAACGGTAGTGGAAGATTTTTGCCCGTCCGTGACTGCTGAAGTTAGTTCATTTGTAGTGGCAGGCTCACTGGTAATCGTAGAAGGTTGTGAGGGACTTGTTTCCGGTGAGATACTGGTTGAAGAATCTGTTACACTTGAGGACATAGCTGTAGTTGTTTCCATTGTGTCTTTGGTTGATTCTGGTGTCATGGTCACTCCCAATGTTGAAAATGTAGCTTCCACAGTTGCATTTGTTAAACCAGCTGAGGTCGCTGTCGATTCTTCAGCAGATGTGTTTGCTTCAGAATTTGTTGTTGATGCCTCACTTGATGTTGAGGTACCAGCAGTGCTAGTTAGAGACTCACTTGTAATGTCAGAGGGCACTGTTGTGTGACCAGAAGTGATTGTGGGAGATGGGCTTGTCACAGTCTCTGAGCTCGCTGATGGTTCTTGTGTAACAATGGTCATTGTTTCAGCTGGAATTGTTGACATTTCTAAAGTTGTGTGAACTTCAAGGGTCGTTCCCGCTGCAGTTGTGGAGTCAGTCTGCTCTGCAGTTGTACTTTCAGTTCCCTGAGTAGATGAGAGTCCAACGGTAGTGGAAGATTTTTGCCCGTCTGTGACTGCTGAAGTTAGTTCATTTGTAGTGGCAGGCTCACTGGTAATCGTAGAAGGTTGTGAGGGACTTGTTTCCGGTGAGATACTGGTTGAAGAATCTGTTACACTTGAGGACATAGCTGTAGTTGTTTCCATTGTGTCTTTGGTTGATTCTGGTGTCATGGTCACTCCCAATGTTGAAAACGTAGCTTCCACAGTTGCACTTGTTAAACCAGCTGAGGTCGCTGTCGATTCTTCAGCAGATGTTGTTGATTCAGAAGTTGTTGTTGATGCCTCACTTGATGTTGAGGTACCAGCAGTGCTAGTTAGAGACTCACTTGTAATGTCAGAGGGCACTGTTGTGTGACCAGAAGTGATTGTGGGAGATGGGCTTGTCACAGTCTCTGAGCTCGCTGATGGTTCTTGTGTAACAATGGTAGTTGTTTCAGCTGGAATTGTTGACATTTCTAATGTTGTTGTGTGATCTTCAAGGGTCGTTCCCGCTGCAGTTGTGGAGTCAGTTGGCTCTGCAGTTGTACTTTCAGATCTCTGAGTAGATGAGAGTCCAACGGTAGTGGAAGATATTTGCCCGTCCGTGACTGCTGAAGTTAGTTCATTTGTAGTGGCAGGCTCACTGGTAATCGTAGAAGGTTGTGAGGGACTTGTTTCCGGCGAGATACTGGTTGAAGAATCTGTTACACTTGAGGACATAGCTGTAGTTGTTTCCATTGTGTCTTTGGTTGATTCTGGTGTCATGGTCACTCCCAATGTTGAAAACGTAGCTTCCACAGTTGCACTTGTTAAACCAGCTGAGGTCGCTGTCGATTCTTCAGCAGATGTGGTTGATTCAGAAGTTGTTGTTGATGCCTCACTTGATGTTGAGGTACCAGCAGTGCTAGTTAGAGACTCAATTGTAATGTCAGAGGGCACTGTTGTGTGACCAGAAGTGATTGTGGGAGATGGGCTTGTCACAGTCTCTGAGCTCGCTGATGGTTCTTGTGTAACAATGGTCGTTGTTTCAGCTGGAATTGTTGACATTTCTAAAGTTGTGTGAACTTCAAGGGTCGTTCCCGCTGCAGTTGTGGAGTCAGTCTGCTCTGCTGTTGTACTTTCAGTTCCCTGAGTAGATGAGAGTCCAACGGTAGTGGAAGATTTTTGCCCGTCCGTGACTGCTGAAGTTAGTTCATTTGTAGTGGCAGGCTCACTGGTAATCGTAGAAGGTTGTGAGGGACTTGTTTCCGGTGAGATACTGGTTGAAGAATCTGTTACACTTGAGGACATAGCTGTAGTTGTTTCCATTGTGTCTTTGGTTGATTCTGGTGTCATGGTCACTCCCAATGTTGAAAATGTAGCTTCCACAGTTGCACTTGTTAAACCAGCTGAGGTCGCTGTCGATTCTTCAGCAGATGTGTTTGCTTCAGAATTTGTTGTTGATGCCTCACTTGATGTTGAGGTACCAGCAGTGCTAGTTAGAGACTCACTTGTAACGTCAGAGGGCACTGTTGTGTGACCAGAAGTTATTGTGGGAGATGGGCTTGTCACAGTCTCTGAGCTTGCTGATGGTCCTTGTGTAACAATGGTAGTTGTTTCAGCTGGAATTGTTGACATTTCTAACGTTGTTGTGTGATCTTCAAGGGTCGTTCCCGCTGCAGTTGTGGAGTCAGTTGGCTCTGCAGTTGTACTTTCAGATCTCTGAGTAGATGAGAGTCCAACGGTAGTGGAAGATATTTGCCCGCCCGTGACTGCTGAAGTTAGTTCATTTGTAGTGGCAGGCTCACTGGTAATCGTAGAAGGTTGTGAGGGACTTGTTTCCGGCGAGATACTGGTTGAAGAATCTGTTACACTTGAGGACATAGCTGTAGTTGTTTCCATTGTGTCTTTGGTTGATTCTGGTGTCATGGTCACTCCCAATGTTGAAAACGTAGCTTCCACAGTTGCACTTGTTAAACCAGCTGAGGTCGCTGTCGATTCTTCAGCAGATGTGGTTGATTCAGAAGTTGTTGTTGATGCCTCACTTGATGTTGAGGTACCAGCAGTGCTAGTTAGAGACTCAATTGTAATGTCAGAGGGCACTGTTGTGTGACCAGAAGTGATTGTGGGAGATGGGCTTGTCACAGTCTCTGAGCTCGCTGATGGTTCTTGTGTAACAATGGTCGTTGTTTCAGCTGGAATTGTTGACATTTCTAAAGTTGTGTGAACTTCAAGGGTCGTTCCCGCTGCAGTTGTGGAGTCAGTCTGCTCTGCAGTTGTACTTTCAGTTCCCTGAGTAGATGAGAGTCCAACGGTAGTGGAAGATTTTTGCCCGTCCGTGACTGCTGAAGTTAGTTCATTTGTAGTGGCAGGCTCACTGGTAATCGTAGAAGGTTGTGAGGGACTTGTTTCCGGTGAGATACTGGTTGAAGAATCTGTTACACTTGAGGACATAGCTGTAGTTGTTTCCATTGTGTCTTTGGTTGATTCTGGTGTCATGGTCACTCCCAATGTTGAAAATGTAGCTTCCACAGTTGCACTTGTTAAACCAGCTGAGGTCGCTGTCGATTCTTCAGCAGATGTGTTTGCTTCAGAATTTGTTGTTGATGCCTCACTTGATGTTGAGGTACCAGCAGTGCTAGTTAGAGACTCACTTGTAACGTCAGAGGGCACTGTTGTGTGACCAGAAGTTATTGTGGGAGATGGGCTTGTCACAGTCTCTGAGCTTGCTGATGGTCCTTGTGTAACAATGGTAGTTGTTTCAGCTGGAATTGTTGACATTTCTAACGTTGTTGTGTGATCTTCAAGGGTCGTTCCCGCTGCAGTTGTGGAGTCAGTTGGCTCTGCAGTTGTACTTTCAGATCTCTGAGTAGATGAGAGTCCAACGGTAGTGGAAGATATTTGCCCGTCCGTGACTGCTGAAGTTAGTTCATTTGTAGTGGCAGGCTCACTGGTAATCGTAGAAGGTTGTGAGGGACTTGTTTCCGGCGAGATACTGGTTGAAGAATCTGTTACACTTGAGGACATAGCTGTAGTTGTTTCCATTGTGTCTTTGGTTGATTCTGGTGTCATGGTCACTCCCAATGTTGAAAACGTAGCTTCCACAGTTGCACTTGTTAAACCAGCTGAGGTCGCTGTCAATTCTTCAGCAGATGTTGTTGATTCAGAAGTTGTTGTTGATGCCTCACTTGATGTTGAGGTACCAGCAGTGCTAGTTAGAGACTCACTTGTAATGTCAGAGGGCACTGTTGTGTGACCAGAAGTGATTGTGGGAGATGGGCTTGTCACAGTCTCTGAGCTCGCTGATGGTTCTTGTGTAACAATGGTAGTTGTTTCAGCTGGAATTGTTGACATTTCTAACGTTGTTGTGTGATCTTCAAGGGTCGTTCCCGCTGCAGTTGTGGAGTCAGTTGGCTCTGCAGTTGTACTTTCAGATCTCTGAGTAGATGAGAGTCCAACGGTAGTGGAAGATTTTTGCCCGTCTGTGACTGCTGAAGTTAGTTCATTTGTAGTGGCAGGCTCACTGGTAATCGTAGAAGGTTGTGAGGGACTTGTTTCCGGCGAGATACTGGTTGAAGAATCTGTTACACTTGAGGACATAGCTGTAGTTGTTTCCATTGTGTCTTTGGTTGATTCTGGTGTCATGGTCACTCCCAATGTTGAAAACGTAGCTTCCACAGTTGCACTTGTTAAACCAGCTGAGGTCGCTGTCGATTCTTCAGCAGATGTGGTTGATTCAGAAGTTGTTGTTGATGCCTCACTTGATGTTGAGGTACCAGCAGTGCTAGTTAGAGACTCACTTGTAATGTCAGAGGGCACTGTTGTGTGACCAGAAGTGATTGTGGGAGATGGGCTTGTCACAGTCTCTGAGCTCGCTGATGGTTCTTGTGTAACAATGGTAGTTGTTTCAGCTGGAATTGTTGACATTTCTAACGTTGTTGTATGATCTTCAAGGGTCGTTCCCGCTGCAGTTGTGGAGTCAGTTGGCTCTGCAGTTGTACTTTCAGATCTCTGAGTAGATGAGAGTCCAACGGTAGTGGAAGATATTTGCCCGCCCGTGACTGCTGAAGTTAGTTCATTTGTAGTGGCAGGCTCACTGGTAATCGTAGAAGGTTGTGAGGGACTTGTTTCCGGCGAGATACTGGTTGAAGAATCTGTTACACTTGAGGACATAGCTGTAGTTGTTTCCATTGTGTCTTTGGTTGATTCTGGTGTCATGGTCACTCCCAATGTTGAAAACGTAGCTTCCACAGTTGCACTTGTTAAACCAGCTGAGGTCGCTGTCGATTCTTCAGCAGATGTGGTTGATTCAGAAGTTGTTGTTGATGCCTCACTTGATGTTGAGGTACCAGCAGTGCTAGTTAGAGACTCAATTGTAATGTCAGAGGGCACTGTTGTGTGACCAGAAGTGATTGTGGGAGATGGGCTTGTCACAGTCTCTGAGCTCGCTGATGGTTCTTGTGTAACAATGGTAGTTGTTTCAGCTGGAATTGTTGACATTTCTAACGTTGTTGTGTGATCTTCAAGGGTCGTTCCCGCTGCAGTTGTGGAGTCAGTTGGCTCTGCAGTTGTACTTTCAGATCTCTGAGTAGATGAGAGTCCAACGGTAGTGGAAGATATTTGCCCGCCCGTGACTGCTGAAGTTAGTTCATTTGTAGTGGCAGGCTCACTGGTAATCGTAGAAGGTTGTGAGGGACTTGTTTCCGGCGAGATACTGGTTGAAGAATCTGTTACACTTGAGGACATAGCTGTAGTTGTTTCCATTGTGTCTTTGGTTGATTCTGGTGTCATGGTCACTCCCAATGTTGAAAACGTAGCTTCCACAGTTGCACTTGTTAAACCAGCTGAGGTCGCTGTCGATTCTTCAGCAGATGTGGTTGATTCAGAAGTTGTTGTTGATGCCTCACTTGATGTTGAGGTACCAGCAGTGCTAGTTAGAGACTCAATTGTAATGTCAGAGGGCACTGTTGTGTGACCAGAAGTGATTGTGGGAGATGGGCTTGTCACAGTCTCTGAGCTCGCTGATGGTTCTTGTGTAACAATGGTCGTTGTTTCAGCTGGAATTGTTGACATTTCTAAAGTTGTGTGAACTTCAAGGGTCGTTCCCGCTGCAGTTGTGGAGTCAGTCTGCTCTGCAGTTGTACTTTCAGTTCCCTGAGTAGATGAGAGTCCAACGGTAGTGGAAGATTTTTGCCCGTCCGTGACTGCTGAAGTTAGTTCATTTGTAGTGGCAGGCTCACTGGTAATCGTAGAAGGTTGTGAGGGACTTGTTTCCGGTGAGATACTGGTTGAAGAATCTGTTACACTTGAGGACATAGCTGTAGTTGTTTCCATTGTGTCTTTGGTTGATTCTGGTGTCATGGTCACTCCCAATGTTGAAAACGTAGCTTCCACAGTTGCACTTGTTAAACCAGCTGAGGTCGCTGTCGATTCTTCAGCAGATGTTGTTGATTCAGAAGTTGTTGTTGATGCCTCACTTGATGTTGAGGTACCAGCAGTGCTAGTTAGAGACTCACTTGTAATGTCAGAGGGCACTGTTGTGTGACCAGAAGTGATTGTGGGAGATGGGCTTGTCACAGTCTCTGAGCTCGCTGATGGTTCTTGTGTAACAATGGTAGTTGTTTCAGCTGGAATTGTTGACATTTCTAATGTTGTTGTGTGATCTTCAAGGGTCGTTCCCGCTGCAGTTGTGGAGTCAGTTGGCTCTGCAGTTGTACTTTCAGATCTCTGAGTAGATGAGAGTCCAACGGTAGTGGAAGATATTTGCCCGCCCGTGACTGCTGAAGTTAGTTCATTTGTAGTGGCAGGCTCACTGGTAATCGTAGAAGGTTGTGAGGGACTTGTTTCCGGCGAGATACTGGTTGAAGAATCTGTTACACTTGAGGACATAGCTGTAGTTGTTTCCATTGTGTCTTTGGTTGATTCTGGTGTCATGGTCACTCCCAATGTTGAAAACGTAGCTTCCACAGTTGCACTTGTTAAACCAGCTGAGGTCGCTGTCGATTCTTCAGCAGATGTGGTTGATTCAGAAGTTGTTGTTGATGCCTCACTTGATGTTGAGGTACCAGCAGTGCTAGTTAGAGACTCAATTGTAATGTCAGAGGGCACTGTTGTGTGACCAGAAGTGATTGTGGGAGATGGGCTTGTCACAGTCTCTGAGCTCGCTGATGGTTCTTGTGTAACAATGGTCGTTGTTTCAGCTGGAATTGTTGACATTTCTAAAGTTGTGTGAACTTCAAGGGTCGTTCCCGCTGCAGTTGTGGAGTCAGTCTGCTCTGCTGTTGTACTTTCAGTTCCCTGAGTAGATGAGAGTCCAACGGTAGTGGAAGATTTTTGCCCGTCCGTGACTGCTGAAGTTAGTTCATTTGTAGTGGCAGGCTCACTGGTAATCGTAGAAGGTTGTGAGGGACTTGTTTCCGGCGAGATACTGGTTGAAGAATCTGTTACACTTGAGGACATAGCTGTAGTTGTTTCCATTGTGTCTTTGGTTGATTCTGGTGTCATGGTCACTCCCAATGTTGAAAATGTAGCTTCCACAGTTGCACTTGTTAAACCAGCTGAGGTCGCTGTCGATTCTTCAGCAGATGTGTTTGCTTCAGAATTTGTTGTTGATGCCTCACTTGATGTTGAGGTACCAGCAGTGCTAGTTAGAGACTCACTTGTAACGTCAGAGGGCACTGTTGTGTGACCGGAAGTTATTGTGGGAGATGGGTTTGTCACAGTCTCTGAGCTTGCTGATGGTCCTTGTGTAACAATGGTAGTTGTTTCAGCTGGAATTGTTGACATTTCTAACGTTGTTGTGTGATCTTCAAGGGTCGTTCCCGCTGCAGTTGTGGAGTCAGTTGGCTCTGCAGTTGTACTTTCAGATCTCTGAGTAGATGAGAGTCCAACGGTAGTGGAAGATATTTGCCCGCCCGTGACTGCTGAAGTTAGTTCATTTGTAGTGGCAGGCTCACTGGTAATCGTAGAAGGTTGTGAGGGACTTGTTTCCGGCGAGATACTGGTTGAAGAATCTGTTACACTTGAGGACATAGCTGTAGTTGTTTCCATTGTGTCTTTGGTTGATTCTGGTGTCATGGTCACTCCCAATGTTGAAAACGTAGCTTCCACAGTTGCACTTGTTAAACCAGCTGAGGTCGCTGTCAATTCTTCAGCAGATGTGGTTGATTCAGAAGTTGTTGTTGATGCCTCACTTGATGTTGAGGTACCAGCAGTGCTAGTTAGAGACTCAATTGTAATGTCAGAGGGCACTGTTGTGTGACCAGAAGTGATTGTGGGAGATGGGCTTGTCACAGTCTCTGAGCTCGCTGATGGTTCTTGTGTAACAATGGTAGTTGTTTCAGCTGGAATTGTTGACATTTCTAACGTTGTTGTGTGATCTTCAAGGGTCGTTCCCGCTGCAGTTGTGGAGTCAGTTGGCTCTGCAGTTGTACTTTCAGATCTCTGAGTAGATGAGAGTCCAACGGTAGTGGAAGATATTTGCCCGCCCGTGACTGCTGAAGTTAGTTCATTTGTAGTGGCAGGCTCACTGGTAATCGTAGAAGGTTGTGAGGGACTTGTTTCCGGCGAGATACTGGTTGAAGAATCTGTTACACTTGAGGACATAGCTGTAGTTGTTTCCATTGTGTCTTTGGTTGATTCTGGTGTCATGGTCACTCCCAATGTTGAAAACGTAGCTTCCACAGTTGCACTTGTTAAACCAGCTGAGGTCGCTGTCGATTCTTCAGCAGATGTGGTTGATTCAGAAGTTGTTGTTGATGCCTCACTTGATGTTGAGGTACCAGCAGTGCTAGTTAGAGACTCAATTGTAATGTCAGAGGGCACTGTTGTGTGACCAGAAGTGATTGTGGGAGATGGGCTTGTCACAGTCTCTGAGCTCGCTGATGGTTCTTGTGTAACAATGGTAGTTGTTTCAGCTGGAATTGTTGACATTTCTAACGTTGTTGTATGATCTTCAAGGGTCGTTCCCGCTGCAGTTGTGGAGTCAGTTGGCTCTGCAGTTGTACTTTCAGATCTCTGAGTAGATGAGAGTCCAACGGTAGTGGAAGATATTTGCCCGCCCGTGACTGCTGAAGTTAGTTCATTTGTAGTGGCAGGCTCACTGGTAATCGTAGAAGGTTGTGAGGGACTTGTTTCCGGCGAGATACTGGTTGAAGAATCTGTTACACTTGAGGACATAGCTGTAGTTGTTTCCATTGTGTCTTTGGTTGATTCTGGTGTCATGGTCACTCCCAATGTTGAAAACGTAGCTTCCACAGTTGCACTTGTTAAACCAGCTGAGGTCGCTGTCGATTCTTCAGCAGATGTGGTTGATTCAGAAGTTGTTGTTGATGCCTCACTTGATGTTGAGGTACCAGCAGTGCTAGTTAGAGACTCAATTGTAATGTCAGAGGGCACTGTTGTGTGACCAGAAGTGATTGTGGGAGATGGGCTTGTCACAGTCTCTGAGCTCACTGATGGTTCTTGTGTAACAATGGTCGTTGTTTCAGCTGGAATTGTTGACATTTCTAAAGTTGTGTGAACTTCAAGGGTCGTTCCCGCTGCAGTTGTGGAGTCAGTCTGCTCTGCAGTTGTACTTTCAGTTCCCTGAGTAGATGAGAGTCCAACGGTAGTGGAAGATTTTTGCCCGTCCGTGACTGCTGAAGTTAGTTCATTTGTAGTGGCAGGCTCACTGGTAATCGTAGAAGGTTGTGAGGGACTTGTTTCCGGTGAGATACTGGTTGAAGAATCTGTTACACTTGAGGACATAGCTGTAGTTGTTTCCATTGTGTCTTTGGTTGATTCTGGTGTCATGGTCACTCCCAATGTTGAAAATATAGCTTCCACAGTTGCATTTGTTAAACCAGCTGAGGTCGCTGTCGATTCTTCAGCAGATGTGTTTGCTTCAGAATTTGTTGTTGATGCCTCACTTGATGTTGAGGTACCAGCAGTGCTAGTTAGAGACTCACTTGTAACGTCAGAGGGCACTGTTGTGTGACCAGAAGTGATTGTGGGAGATGGGCTTGTCACAGTCTCTGAGCTCGCTGATGGTTCTTGTGTAACAATGGTCGTTGTTTCAGCTGGAATTGTTGACATTTCTAAAGTTGTGTGAACTTCAAGGGTCGTTCCCGCTGCAGTTGTGGAGTCAGTCTGCTCTGCTGTTGTACTTTCAGTTCCCTGAGTAGATGAGAGTCCAACGGTAGTGGAAGATTTTTGCCCGTCCGTGACTGCTGAAGTTAGTTCATTTGTAGTGGCAGCTTCACTTGTAATCGTAGAAGGTTGTGAGGGACTTGTTTCCGGCGAGATACTGGTTGAAGAATCTGTTACACTTGAGGACATAGCTGTAGTTGTTTCCATTGTGTCTTTGGTTGATTCTGGTGTCATGGTCACTCCCAATGTTGAAAATGTAGCTTCCACAGTTGCACTTGTTAAACCAGCTGAGGTCGCTGTCGATTCTTCAGCAGATGTGTTTGCTTCAGAATTTGTTGTTGATGCCTCACTTGATGTTGAGGTACCAGCAGTGCTAGTTAGAGACTCACTTGTAACGTCAGAGGGCACTGTTGTGTGACCGGAAGTTATTGTGGGAGATGGGCTTGTCACAGTCTCTGAGCTTGCTGATGGTCCTTGTGTAACAATGGTAGTTGTTTCAGCTGGAATTGTTGACATTTCTAACGTTGTTGTGTGATCTTCAAGGGTCGTTCCCGCTGCAGTTGTGGAGTCAGTTGGCTCTGCAGTTGTACTTTCAGATCTCTGAGTAGATGAGAGTCCAACGGTAGTGGAAGATATTTGCCCGCCCGTGACTGCTGAAGTTAGTTCATTTGTAGTGGCAGGCTCACTGGTAATCGTAGAAGGTTGTGAGGGACTTGTTTCCGGCGAGATACTGGTTGAAGAATCTGTTACACTTGAGGACATAGCTGTAGTTGTTTCCATTGTGTCTTTGGTTGATTCTGGTGTCATGGTCACTCCCAATGTTGAAAACGTAGCTTCCACAGTTGCACTTGTTAAACCAGCTGAGGTCGCTGTCAATTCTTCAGCAGATGTTGTTGATTCAGAAGTTGTTGTTGATGCCTCACTTGATGTTGAGGTACCAGCAGTGCTAGTTAGAGACTCACTTGTAATGTCAGAGGGCACTGTTGTGTGACCAGAAGTGATTGTGGGAGATGGGCTTGTCACAGTCTCTGAGCTCGCTGATGGTTCTTGTGTAACAATGGTAGTTGTTTCAGCTGGAATTGTTGACATTTCTAACGTTGTTGTGTGATCTTCAAGGGTCGTTCCCGCTGCAGTTGTGGAGTCAGTTGGCTCTGCAGTTGTACTTTCAGATCTCTGAGTAGATGAGAGTCCAACGGTAGTGGAAGATATTTGCCCGCCCGTGACTGCTGAAGTTAGTTCATTTGTAGTGGCAGGCTCACTGGTAATCGTAGAAGGTTGTGAGGGACTTGTTTCCGGCGAGATACTGGTTGAAGAATCTGTTACACTTGAGGACATAGCTGTAGTTGTTTCCATTGTGTCTTTGGTTGATTCTGGTGTCATGGTCACTCCCAATGTTGAAAACGTAGCTTCCACAGTTGCACTTGTTAAACCAGCTGAGGTCGCTGTCGATTCTTCAGCAGATGTGGTTGATTCAGAAGTTGTTGTTGATGCCTCACTTGATGTTGAGGTACCAGCAGTGCTAGTTAGAGACTCAATTGTAATGTCAGAGGGCACTGTTGTGTGACCAGAAGTGATTGTGGGAGATGGGCTTGTCACAGTCTCTGAGCTCGCTGATGGTTCTTGTGTAACAATGGTAGTTGTTTCAGCTGGAATTGTTGACATTTCTAACGTTGTTGTATGATCTTCAAGGGTCGTTCCCGCTGCAGTTGTGGAGTCAGTTGGCTCTGCAGTTGTACTTTCAGATCTCTGAGTAGATGAGAGTCCAACAGTAGTGGAAGATATTTGCCCGCCCGTGACTGCTGAAGTTAGTTCATTTGTAGTGGCAGGCTCACTGGTAATCGTAGAAGGTTGTGAGGGACTTGTTTCCGGCGAGATACTGGTTGAAGAATCTGTTACACTTGAGGACATAGCTGTAGTTGTTTCCATTGTGTCTTTGGTTGATTCTGGTGTCATGGTCACTCCCAATGTTGAAAACGTAGCTTCCACAGTTGCACTTGTTAAACCAGCTGAGGTCGCTGTCGATTCTTCAGCAGATGTGGTTGATTCAGAAGTTGTTGTTGATGCCTCACTTGATGTTGAGGTACCAGCAGTGCTAGTTAGAGACTCAATTGTAATGTCAGAGGGCACTGTTGTGTGACCAGAAGTGATTGTGGGAGATGGGCTTGTCACAGTCTCTGAGCTCGCTGATGGTTCTTGTGTAACAATGGTAGTTGTTTCAGCTGGAATTGTTGACATTTCTAACGTTGTTGTGTGATCTTCAAGGGTCGTTCCCGCTGCAGTTGTGGAGTCAGTTGGCTCTGCAGTTGTACTTTCAGATCTCTGAGTAGATGAGAGTCCAACGGTAGTGGAAGATATTTGCCCGCCCGTGACTGCTGAAGTTAGTTCATTTGTAGTGGCAGGCTCACTGGTAATCGTAGAAGGTTGTGAGGGACTTGTTTCCGGCGAGATACTGGTTGAAGAATCTGTTACACTTGAGGACATAGCTGTAGTTGTTTCCATTGTGTCTTTGGTTGATTCTGGTGTCATGGTCACTCCCAATGTTGAAAACGTAGCTTCCACAGTTGCACTTGTTAAACCAGCTGAGGTCGCTGTCGATTCTTCAGCAGATGTGGTTGATTCAGAAGTTGTTGTTGATGCCTCACTTGATGTTGAGGTACCAGCAGTGCTAGTTAGAGACTCAATTGTAATGTCAGAGGGCACTGTTGTGTGACCAGAAGTGATTGTGGGAGATGGGCTTGTCACAGTCTCTGAGCTCGCTGATGGTTCTTGTGTAACAATGGTAGTTGTTTCAGCTGGAATTGTTGACATTTCTAACGTTGTTGTATGATCTTCAAGGGTCGTTCCCGCTGCAGTTGTGGAGTCAGTTGGCTCTGCAGTTGTACTTTCAGATCTCTGAGTAGATGAGAGTCCAACGGTAGTGGAAGATATTTGCCCGCCCGTGACTGCTGAAGTTAGTTCATTTGTAGTGGCAGGCTCACTGGTAATCGTAGAAGGTTGTGAGGGACTTGTTTCCGGCGAGATACTGGTTGAAGAATCTGTTACACTTGAGGACATAGCTGTAGTTGTTTCCATTGTGTCTTTGGTTGATTCTGGTGTCATGGTCACTCCCAATGTTGAAAACGTAGCTTCCACAGTTGCACTTGTTAAACCAGCTGAGGTCGCTGTCGATTCTTCAGCAGATGTGGTTGATTCAGAAGTTGTTGTTGATGCCTCACTTGATGTTGAGGTACCAGCAGTGCTAGTTAGAGACTCAATTGTAATGTCAGAGGGCACTGTTGTGTGACCAGAAGTGATTGTGGGAGATGGGCTTGTCACAGTCTCTGAGCTCGCTGATGGTTCTTGTGTAACAATGGTCGTTGTTTCAGCTGGAATTGTTGACATTTCTAAAGTTGTGTGAACTTCAAGGGTCGTTCCCGCTGCAGTTGTGGAGTCAGTCTGCTCTGCAGTTGTACTTTCAGTTCCCTGAGTAGATGAGAGTCCAACGGTAGTGGAAGATTTTGCCCGTCCGTGACTGCTGAAGTTAGTTCATTTGTAGTGGCAGGCTCACTGGTAATCGTAGAAGGTTGTGAGGGACTTGTTTCCGGTGAGATACTGGTTGAAGAATCTGTTACACTTGAGGACATAGCTGTAGTTGTTTCCATTGTGTCTTTGGTTGATTCTGGTGTCATGGTCACTCCCAATGTTGAAAATATAGCTTCCACAGTTGCATTTGTTAAACCAGCTGAGGTCGCTGTCGATTCTTCAGCAGATGTGTTTGCTTCAGAATTTGTTGTTGATGCCTCACTTGATGTTGAGGTACCAGCAGTGCTAGTTAGAGACTCACTTGTAACGTCAGAGGGCACTGTTGTGTGACCAGAAGTGATTGTGGGAGATGGGCTTGTCACAGTCTCTGAGCTCGCTGATGGTTCTTGTGTAACAATGGTCATTGTTTCAGCTGGAATTGTTGACATTTCTAACGTTGTGTGAACTTCAAAGGTCGTTCCCACTGCAGTTGTGGAGTCAGTTGGCTCTGCAGTTGTACTTTCAGATCCCTGGGTAGTTGAGAGTCCAACGGTAGTGGAAGATATTTGCCCGTCCGTGACTGCTGAAGTTTGTTCATTTGTAGTGGCAGGCTCACTGGTAATCGTAGAAGGTTGTGAGGGACTTGTTTCCGGCGACGTACTGGTTGAAGTTTCTGTTACACTTGAGGACATAGCTGTAGTTGTTTCCATTGTGTCTTTGGTTGATTCTGGTGTCATGGTCACTCCCAATGTTGAAAATGTAGTTTCCACAGTTGCATTTGTTAAACCAGCTGAGGTCGCTGTCGATTCTTCAGCAGATGTGTTTGCTTCAGAAGTTGTTGTTGATGCCTCACTTGATGTTGAGGTACCAGCAGTGCTAGTTAGAGACTCACTTGTAACGTCAGAGGGCACTGTTGTGTGACCAGAAGTTATTGTGGTAGATGGGCTTGTCACAGTCTCTGAGCTTGCTGATGGTCCTTGTGTAACAATGGTCGTTGTTTCAGCTGGAATTGTTGACATTTCTAACGTTGTTGTGTGATCCTCAAGGGTCGTTCCCGCTGCAGTTGTGGAGTCAGTTGGCTCTGCAGTTGTACTTTCAGATCTCTGAGTAGATGAGAGTCCAACGGTAGTGGAAGATATTTGCCCGCCCGTGACTGCTGAAGTTAGTTCATTTGTAGTGGCAGGCTCACTGGTAATCGTAGAAGGTTGTGAGGGACTTGTTTCCGGTGAGATACTGGTTGAAGAATCTGTTACACTTGAGGACATAGCTGTAGTTGTTTCCATTGTGTCTTTGGTTGATTCTGGTGTCATGGTCACTCCCAATGTTGAAAACGTAGCTTCCACAGTTGCACTTGTTAAACCAGCTGAGGTCGCTGTCGATTCTTCAGCAGATGTGGTTGATTCAGAAGTTGTTGTTGATGCCTCACTTGATGTTGAGGTACCAGCAGTGCTAGTTAGAGACTCAATTGTAATGTCAGAGGGCACTGTTGTGTGACCAGAAGTGATTGTGGGAGATGGGCTTGTCACAGTCTCTGAGCTGGCTGATGGTTCTTGTGTAACAATGGTCGTTGTTTCAGCTGGAATTGTTGACATTTCTAAAGTTGTGTGAACTTCAAGGGTCGTTCCCGCTGCAGTTGTGGAGTCAGTCTGCTCTGCAGTTGTACTTTCAGTTCCCTGAGTAGATGAGAGTCCAACGGTAGTGGAAGATTTTTGCCCGTCCGTGACTGCTGAAGTTAGTTCATTTGTAGTGGCAGGCTCACTGGTAATCGTAGAAGGTTGTGAGGGACTTGTTTCCGGTGAGATACTGGTTGAAGAATCTGTTACACTTGAGGACATAGCTGTAGTTGTTTCCATTGTGTCTTTGGTTGATTCTGGTGTCATGGTCACTCCCAATGTTGAAAATGTAGCTTCCACAGTTGCATTTGTTAAACCAGCTGAGGTCGCTGTCGATTCTTCAGCAGATGTGTTTGCTTCAGAATTTGTTGTTGATGCCTCACTTGATGTTGAGGTACCAGCAGTGCTAGTTAGAGACTCACTTGTAACGTCAGAGGGCACTGTTGTGTGACCAGAAGTGATTGTGGGAGATGGGCTTGTCACAGTCTCTGAGCTCGCTGATGGTTCTTGTGTAACAATGGTAGTTGTTTCAGCTGGAATTGTTGACATTTCTAACGTTATTGTGTGATCTTCAAGGGTCGTTCCCGCTTCAGTTGTGGAGTCAGTCTGCTCTGCAGTTGTACTTTCAGATCTCTGAGTAGATGAGAGTCCAACGGTAGTGGAAGATATTTGCCCGTCCGTGACTGCTGAAGTTTGTTCATTTGTTGTGGCAGGCTCACTGGTAATCGTAGAAGGTTGTGAGGGACTTGTTTCCGGCGAGGTACTGGTTGAAGAATCTGTTACACTTGAGGACATAGCTGTAGTTGTTTCCATTGTGTCTTTGGTTGATTCTGGTGTCATGGTCACTCCCAATGTTGAAAACGTAGCTTCCACAGTTGCAATTGTTAAACCAGCTGAGGTCGCTGTCGATTCTTCAGCAGATGTGGTTGATTCAGAAGTTGTTGTTGATGCCTCACTTGATGTTGAGGTACCAGCAGTGCTAGTTAGAGACTCACTTGTAACGTCAGAGGGCACTGTTGTGTGACCAGAAGTGATTGTGGGAGATGGGCTTGTCACAGTCTCTGAGCTCGCTGATGGTTCTTGTGTAACACTGGTCGTTGTTTCAGCTGGAATTGTTGACATTTCTAAAGTTGTGTGAACTTCAAGGGTCGTTCCCGCTGCAGTTGTGGAGTCAGTCTGCTCTGCAGTTGTACTTTCAGTTCCCTGAGTAGATGAGAGTCCAACGGTAGTGGAAGATTTTTGCCCGTCTGTGACTGCTGAAGTTAGTTCATTTGTAGTGGCAGGCTCACTGGTAATCGTAGAAGGTTGTGAGGGACTTGTTTCCGGTGAGATACTGGTTGAAGAATCTGTTACACTTGAGGACATAGCTGTAGTTGTTTCCATTGTGTCTTTGGTTGATTCTGGTGTCATGGTCACTCCCAATGTTGAAAATGTAGCTTCCACAGTTGCACTTGTTAAACCAGCTGAGGTCGCTGTCGATTCTTCAGCAGATGTGTTTGCTTCAGAATTTGTTGTTGATGCCTCACTTGATGTTGAGGTACCAGCAGTGCTAGTTAGAGACTCACTTGTAACGTCAGAGGGCACTGTTGTGTGACCAGAAGTGATTGTGGGAGATGGGCTTGTCAAAGTCTCTGAGCTCGCTGATGGTTCTTGTGTAACAATGGTAGTTGTTTCAGCTGGAATTGTTGACATTTCTAACGTTATTGTGTGATCTTCAAGGGTCGTTCCCGCTGCAGTTGTGGAGTCAGTCTGCTCTGCAGTTGTACTTTCAGATCTCTGAGTAGATGAGAGTCCAACGGTAGTGGAAGATTTTTGCCCGTCCGTGACTGCTGAAGTTAGTTCATTTGTAGTGGCAGGCTCACTGGTAATCGTAGAAGGTTGTGAGGGACTTGTTTCCGGTGAGATACTGGTTGAAGAATCTGTTACACTTG
The DNA here is from genome assembly GCF_036934945.1 of Oncorhynchus masou masou. NCBI lineage: Eukaryota > Metazoa > Chordata > Actinopteri > Salmoniformes > Salmonidae > Oncorhynchus > Oncorhynchus masou. The sequence goes on along the minus strand of NC_088234.1, from coordinate 13,452,933 downwards.
AGGACATAGCTGTAGTTGTTTCCATTGTGTCTTTGGTTGATTCTGGTGTCATGGTCACTCCCAATGTTGAAAATATAGCTTCCACAGTTGCACTTGTTAAACCAGCTGAGGTCGCTGTCGATTCTTCAGCAGATGTGTTTGCTTCAGAATTTGTTGTTGATGCCTCACTTGATGTTGAGGTACCAGCAGTGCTAGTTAGAGACTCACTTGTAACGTCAGAGGGCACTGTTGTGTGACCAGAAGTGATTGTGGGAGATGGGCTTGTCAAAGTCTCTGAGCTCGCTGATGGTTCTTGTGTAACAATGGTAGTTGTTTCAGCTGGAATTGTTGACATTTCTAACGTTATTGTGTGATCTTCAAGGGTCGTTCCCGCTGCAGTTGTGGAGTCAGTCTGCTCTGCAGTTGTACTTTCAGATCCCTGAGTAGATGAGAGTCCAACGGTAGTGGAAGATATTTGCCCGTCCGTGACTGCTGAAGTTTGTTCATTTGTAGTTGCAGGCTCACTGGTAATCGTAGAAGGTTGTGAGGGACTTGTTTCCGGCGAGGTACTGGTTGAAGAATCTGTTACACTTGAGGACATAGCTGTAGTTGTTTCCATTGTGTCTTTGGTTGATTCTGGTGTCATGGTCACTCCCAATGTTGAAAACGTAGCTTCCACAGTTGCACTTGTTAAACCAGCTGAGGTCGCTGTCGATTCTTCAGCAGATGTGGTTGATTCAGAAGTTGTTGTTGATGCCTCACTTGATGTTGAGGTACCAGCAGTGCTAGTTAGAGACTCACTTGTAATGTCAGAGGGCACTGTTGTGTGACCAGAAGTGATTGTGGGAGATGGGCTTGTCACACTCTCTGAGCTTGCTGATGGTTCTTGTGTAACAATTGTAGTTGTTTCAGCTGGAATTGTTGACATTTCTAACGTTGTTGTATGATCTTCAAGGGTCGTTACCGCTGCAGTTGTGGAGTCAGTTGGCTCTGCAGTTGTACTTTCAGATCTCTGAGTAGATGAGAGTCCAACGGTAGTGGAAGATATTTGCCCGCCCGTGACTGCTGAAGTTAGTTCATTTGTAGTGGCAGGCTCACTGGTAATCGTAGAAGGTTGTGAGGGACTTGTTTCCGGCGAGATACTGGTTGAAGAATCTGTTACACTTGAGGACATAGCTGTAGTTGTTTCCATTGTGTCTTTGGTTGATTCTGGTGTCATGGTCACTCCCAATGTTGAAAACGTAGCTTCCACAGTTGCACTTGTTAAACCAGCTGAGGTCGCTGTCGATTCTTCAGCAGATGTGGTTGATTCAGAAGTTGTTGTTGATGCCTCACTTGATGTTGAGGTACCAGCAGTGCTAGTTAGAGACTCAATTGTAATGTCAGAGGGCACTGTTGTGTGACCAGAAGTGATTGTGGGAGATGGGCTTGTCACAGTCTCTGAGCTCGCTGATGGTTCTTGTGTAACAATGGTCGTTGTTTCAGCTGGAATTGTTGACATTTCTAAAGTTGTGTGAACTTCAAGGGTCGTTCCCGCTGCAGTTGTGGAGTCAGTCTGCTCTGCAGTTGTACTTTCAGTTCCCTGAGTAGATGAGAGTCCAACGGTAGTGGAAGATTTTTGCCCGTCCGTGACTGCTGAAGTTAGTTCATTTGTAGTGGCAGGCTCACTGGTAATCGTAGAAGGTTGTGAGGGACTTGTTTCCGGTGAGATACTGGTTGAAGAATCTGTTACACTTGAGGACATAGCTGTAGTTGTTTCCATTGTGTCTTTGGTTGATTCTGGTGTCATGGTCACTCCCAATGTTGAAAATATAGCTTCCACAGTTGCATTTGTTAAACCAGCTGAGGTCGCTGTCGATTCTTCAGCAGATGTGTTTGCTTCAGAATTTGTTGTTGATGCCTCACTTGATGTTGAGGTACCAGCAGTGCTAGTTAGAGACTCACTTGTAACGTCAGAGGGCACTGTTGTGTGACCAGAAGTGATTGTGGGAGATGGGCTTGTCACAGTCTCTGAGCTCGCTGATGGTTCTTGTGTAACAATGGTCATTGTTTCAGCTGGAATTGTTGACATTTCTAACGTTGTGTGAACTTCAAGGGTCGTTCCCACTGCAGTTGTGGAGTCAGTTGGCTCTGCAGTTGTACTTTCAGATCCCTGGGTAGTTGAGAGTCCAACGGTAGTGGAAGATTTTTGCCCGTCCGTGACTGCTGAAGTTAGTTCATTTGTAGTGGCAGGCTCACTGGTAATCGTAGAAGGTTGTGAGGGACTTGTTTCCGGTGAGATACTGGTTGAAGAATCTGTTACACTTGAGGACATAGCTGTAGTTGTTTCCATTGTGTCTTTGGTTGATTCTGGTGTCATGGTCACTCCCAATGTTGAAAACGTAGCTTCCACAGTTGCAATTGTTAAACCAGCTGAGGTCGCTGTCGATTCTTCAGCAGATGTGGTTGATTCAGAAGTTGTTGTTGATGCCTCACTTGATGTTGAGGTACCAGCAGTGCTAGTTAGAGACTCACTTGTAACGTCAGAGGGCACTGTTGTGTGACCAGAAGTGATTGTGGGAGATGGGCTTGTCACAGTCTCTGAGCTCGCTGATGGTTCTTGTGTAACAATGGTCGTTGTTTCAGCTGGAATTGTTGACATTTCTAAAGTTGTGTGAACTTCAAGGGTCGTTCCCGCTGCAGTTGTGGAGTCAGTCTGCTCTGCAGTTGTACTTTCAGTTCCCTGAGTAGATGAGAGTCCAACGGTAGTGGAAGATTTTTGCCCGTCCGTGACTGCTGAAGTTAGTTCATTTGTAGTGGCAGGCTCACTGGTAATCGTAGAAGGTTGTGAGGGACTTGTTTCCGGCGAGATACTGGTTGAAGATTCTGTTACACTTGAGGACATAGCTGTCGTTGTTTCCATTGTGTCTTTGGTTGATTCTGGTGTCATGGTCACTCCCAATGTTGAAAACGTAGCTTCCACAGTTGCATTTGTTAAACCAGCTGAGGTCGCTGTCGATTCTTCAGCAGATGTGTTTGCTTCAGAAGTTGTTGTTGATGCCTCACTTGATGTTGAGGTACCAGCAGTGCTAGTTAGAGACTCACTTGTAACGTCAGAGGGCACTGTTGTGTGACCAGAAGTGATTGTGGGAGATGGGCTTGTCACAGTCTCTGAGCTTGCTGATGGTCCTTGTGTAACAATGGTCGTTGTTTCAGCTGGAATTGTTGACATTTCTAACGTTGTTGTGTGATCTTCAAGGGTCGTTCCCGCTGCAGTTGTGGAGTCAGTTGGCTCTGCAGTTGTACTTTCAGTTCCCTGGGTCGATGAGAGTCCAACAGTAGTGGCCAATATTTTCCCTTCCTTGACTGCTGAAGATTGTTCATTATTTGTGGCAGACTCATTTGTAACCGTCGAAGGTTGTGAGTGTTTTATTTCCTGCAAGGCACCTGTTGCTGCCACCATATTCCTCACAGATGCAATTATATTTGTTTTGAGTCTGTCTGGGTTTTTCACCACCATTTTAAATGTTGTAATCCCATCTGTTGGTGGATGAATTTTCTCTTTAGATGTTATCGTGAAATCAGTTGATGAGGCTTTATTTGCTGTTTTGGGTGGTAGAGAATGAATCATTAGTTCAGTTTTCTAACAGTTATTTCAACAAAAACAAATATATAATTAGGACTGCTTTCCCACATCATGTCACGCCTTGGTCTTAGTATTTTGTGTTTTTGTTAATTAGTTGGTCAGGCCAGGGTGTGACATGGGTTTATGTTGTTGTATTTCGTAGTGAGGTTTTTTAGTTATTGGGATTGCGGCTGAGTAAGGGGTGTTGCAAAGGTTTGGCTGCCTGAGGCGGTTCTCAATCAGAGTCAGGTGATTCTCGTTGTCTCTGATTAGGAACTGTATTTAGGTCGCCTGGGTTTCACTTTGTATTTCGTGGGTGATTGTTCCTGTCTCTGTGTAGTTTCACCAGATAGGCTGTATTTAGGTTTCACGTTCCGTTTTGTTGTTTTTGTATTTGTCTCAGTATTTCCATGTATTCGTCATTTGTTTCATTAAACAACATGAGTAACCAACACGCTGCATTTCGGTCCGACTCTCTTGGAACAAACGAAGAACGCCGTTACAGAATCACCCACCACACACGGACCGAGCAGCGTGTTAACAGGCAGGAGCCACAGGAGAGGCAACAGAAGCAGCTTCAGTGGGAGAGGCTACACCACTTGGAGAATTGGACATGGGAGGAAGAACTGGATGGAAAAGGACCCTGGGCTCAGCCTGGTGAATATCGCATCCCCAAGGAGGAACTAGAGGCGGCTAAAGCAGAGAGGCGCTGGTATGAGGAGGCAGCACGGCGACGTGGATGGAAGCCCGGGAATCAGCCCCAAAAATGTATTGGGGGGGGGGGGGCTTTCAGGGAGTATGGCTACGCCAGGTAGGAGACCTGCGCAATCTCCCTGTGCCTACCGGGGGGCTAGAGAAACCGGGCAGGCACCGTGTTATGCAGTGGTGCGCACGGTGTCCCCAGTGCGGGTGCATAGCCCGGTGCGGTATATTTCAGCTCTACGTATCGGCCGGGCTAGATTGAGCGTCGAGCCAAATGCCATGAAGCCGGCTCTACGCATCTGGTCCCCAGTGCGTCTCCTTGGGCCGGCTTACATGGCACCAGCCTTGCGCTCGGTGTCTCCGGTTCGCCTACATAGCCCAGTGCGGGCTATTTCACCTCGCCGCACTGGCAGGGCGACCGAGAGTATTCAACCGGGTAAGGTTGGGCAGGCTCGGTGCTCAAGAGCTCCAGTGCGCCTGCACGGTCCGGTCTATCCAGTACCACCTCCACACCCCAGCCCTCCGGTAGCAGCTCCCCGCACCAGGCTTCCTGTGCGTGTCTTTGGCCCAACACCACCAGTGCCAGCACCACGCATCAGGCCTACAGTGCGCCTCGCCTCTCCTGCGCTGTCGGAGCCTTTCTTCTCTCCTGCACTGTCGGAGTCTCCCGCCTGTTCAGCGCTATCAAAGCCTTTCTCCTCTCCAGCGCTGCCAGAGCCTCCTGCCTGTTCGGAGCAGCCTGAGCTGTCAGTCTGCATGGAGCAGCCAGAGCTGCCAGTCTGCATGGAGCAGCCAGAGCTGCCAGTCTGCATGGAGCAGCCAGAGCTGCCAGTCTGCATGGAGCAGCTAGAGCTGCCAGTCTGCATGGAGCAGCCAGAGCTGTCAGTCTGCTTGGAGCAGCCAGAGCTGCCAGTCTGCATGGAGCTGCCAGTCTGCAAGGAGCTGCCAGTCTGCAAGGAGTTGCCAGTCTGCAAGGAGCTGCCAGTCTGCAAGGAGCTGCCAGTCGGCAAGGAGCTGCCAAAGCTGTTAGTCTGCATGGAACAGTCAGAGCTGTCAGTCTGCAAGAAGCCGCCAGAGCTGTCAATCTGCATGGAGCAGCCAGAGCCGCCAGTCAGCATGGAGCAGCCAGAGCCGTCAGTCAGCATGAAGCAGCCAGAGCCGTCAGTCTGCTAGGATCTGCCAGTCAGCCAGACTATTCCAGATCTGCCAGTCAGCCAGACTCTTCCTGATCTGCCAGTCAGCCAGACTCTTCCAGATCTGCCAGTCAGCCAGACTCTTCCAGATCTGCCAGTCTGCCAGACTCTTCCAGATCTGCCAATCTGCCAGACTCTTCCAGATCTGCCAGTCAGCCAGACTCTTCCAGATCTGCCAGTCAGCCAGACTCTTCCAGATCTGCCAGTCAGCCAGACTCTTCCAGATCTGCCAGTCAGCCAGACTCTTCCAGATCTGCCAATCTGCCAGACCCTTCCAGATCTGCCAGTCAGCCAGACTCTTCCAGATCTGCCAGTCAGCCAGACTCTTCCAGATCTGCTAGTCAACCAGACTCTTCCAGATCTGCTAGTCAACCAGACTCTTCCAGATCCGCTAGTCAACCAGACTCTTCCAGATCCGCCAGTCAGCCAGGATCTGCCGGATTCAACTGCCTGGCTGGGCTTCATCTCAGTACTGGGCTTCCTCTCAGTACTGGGCTTCCTCTCAGTGTTGGGCTTTCTCTCAGTACTGGGCTGCTCCTCAGTCCCGAGCTGCCCCTCGGTCCCGAGCTGCCCCTCAGTCCCGAGCTTCCCCTCAGTCCCGAGCTGCCTCAGTTCCGAGCTGCCCCTCAGTCACGAGCTTCTCCTCAGTTCAGTGGGGTTCTGGGTGAGGACTATTAGGCCATGGTCGGCAGCGAGGGTGGATCATCCCAGGACGCAAAGGGGAGGAACTATGACATTTATGGAGTGGGGTCCACGTCCCGAGCCGGAACCGCCACCATGGACCGACGCCCACCCGGACCCTCCCTATGGTTTTGAGGTGCGTCCGGGAGTCCGCACCTTAGGGGGGGTTCTGTCACGCCTTGGTCTTAGTATTTTGTGTTTTCGTTAATTAGTTGGTCAGGCCAGGTTGTGACATGGGTTTATGTTGTTGTATTTCGTAGTGGGGTTTTTTAGTTATTGGGATTGCGGCTGAGTAAGGGGTGTTGCATAGGTTTGGCTGCCTGAGGCGGTTCTCAATCAGAGTCAGGTGATTCTCGTTGTCTCTGATTGGGAACCGTATTTAGGTAGCCTGGGTTTCACTTTGTATTTCGTGGGTGATTGTTCCTGTCTCTGTGTAGTTTCACCAGATAGGCTGTATTTAGGTTTCACGTTCCATTTTGTTGTTTTTGTATTTGTCTCAGTATTTTCATGTATTCGTCATTTGTTTCATTAAACAACATGAGTAACCAACACGCTGCATTTCGGTCCGACTCTCTTGCAACAAACGAAGAACGCCATTACACATCATCTATATTTTCCTTGCTCGTTAAATACAATCCTTTATTGAATGAAATATTTCAATATAATGTTTTTATAACTTCACATCCCAATATAATGTCGCGGGACGAGATAGCTGCCGCTTTGTTGTTTGTTTTACGGTCCCCTAACCATTTGTGCTATTGTGTGTTTTTTCGCGTTATTTGTAATTTATTTTGTACTTTGTATTTTGTCATTTTATTTTACTATGTACAGTATATTAGTAAACAACAGCTGGTGCACAAAATAATAAGGAAGTCTCAAGGTTTTGCTCGCCTGAGGTAAAAGATCTCATGATAAGCTGTAGACCACACTTTACAGAGAGAGTTTTCATCTATATTCTTTGTAGCTGTCTATTTACCACCACAAACCAATGATGGCACTAAGACCGCACTCAATCACCTGTATACGGCCATAAGAAAGCACAGCTTGGAATATGTTCCGGGATTCTTCCGATGGCATTGAGGAGTACACAACATCAGTCACTGGCTTCATAAATAACTGCATCGATGACGTTGTCCCCACAGTAGCTGTACATATAGTTGAAGTCGGAAGTTTACATACACTTAGGTTGGAGTCATTAAATCTAGTTTTTCAACCACTCCACAAATTTCTTGTTAACAAACTATAGTTTTGGCAAGTCGGTTAGGGCATCTACTTTGTTGATGACACAGGTCATTTTTCCAACAATTGTTCACAGACAGACTGTTGTATTCTGTGCATGTGACTAATAACATTTGATTTGATAATATAATTACATAAATTTTCCATCTCAGATAATGTCAAAAGATTCATGAGCACTGAGCAGTTAGCTGAACTCATTTGACATTTTTCCATTGGTACATTTTATTGCAGGTTCAAAGTATGGTGCAGTATACAAGGTTATATGGCTATGAAAGCTGCTGAAACGAAACTCTAGCAGTAAAGAGTTCCCTGTAAATGCCACTCCCTTCCTCTTACTATCAAAATCCTACCGAATTACTTTTATCGTCATTATAAAAATTGCTTATTCACATTTGCTCATAGCATTAGATGACTTGTAGCACAACTGTCTTAAGATTTTCTACAACGCATCACCGGTGGCAAACTAACTGCCCTCCAGGACACCTACACCACCCGATGTCACAGGAAGGCCAAAAAGATCATCAAGGACAAGGATAAACTTTTGTTATTGACCAAATACTTATTTTCCACCATAATTTGCAAATAAATTCATTAAAAATCCTACAATGTGATTTTCTGGATTTTTTCTCTCTCATTTTGTCTGTCATAGTTGAAGTGTACCTATGATGAAAATTACAGTCCTCTCTCATCATTTTAAGTGGGAGAACTTACACAATTGGTGGCTGACTAAATACTTTTTTGCCCCACTGTATATTTTTATGTACATATTCTTATTCATTCCTTTATACTAGTGTGTATAAGGTAGTTGTTGTGGAATTGTTAGAATCCTTGTTAGATATTACTGCATGGTCGGAACTAGAAGCACAAGCATTTCGCTACACTCAGATTAACATCTGCTAACCATGTGTGTGTGACAAATAAAATGTGATTTGATGTCCACTGTCCCTCTTCAGAAACAGAGGTTCTTGCCTTATAGGTTGTTCTGACGTGGACAAGGCTTAATTTAATGACTACTATATGTTTGCCTATAGTTTGACTATAAATTGGAATTTCTGTAATTTGACGATTCACATTGCAAGTTTTTTCACAAATACTCAGGTCACATAAAAATTCCCATAATTTGCCAGTTCACTCACTGATACTCTTCACATTTGCGACAAATACCGTGCATATATTTGAGAGTGTTTTCCAGAAGTTCAATACGTTTGCAGTGTTGCAATGTGTTGTAGCTTATATTTTACCTTACAAATGCACTGAAAATGGACGTATTTACACATCTTGTAGTGTCCATGAGTTACATTAAATAAAATACTGTATTAGAACTGTATTAGTATTATTTCAATGTAAAAACATTCTGAAATCTAAATGCCATGTAAAACACAGTCCAGGGCCTGTATTCACAAAGTGTCTCAGAGTACGGGTGCTGATTTAGGATCAGGTCCCCCATATCTTGTTCATTATGATCTGAAAGGCAAACCTGATCCTAGATCAGCACTAAACCAAACCTCAATTCCAGGTGAGATATTTCAAAGACTATTCAAGATTTTCTTTTCAGTTTTAAGAGTCAAATGTGCTACCCATACCAGCAAATTAGCTTTTATAAGTTCATATCATTCATCAATTATCATTACATAAAATGTTTAATAAAAATTATTCTATAACAATACCCTACTCATTTAACAGCTTTAATATTTCTCAAATTATCACCAAGTATAAAGGATAACCCCTTACCATTCCATATACTCCCTGCCTAGCATTTGTCAAAATGCACAAAGTTGGAAAACATTAAAAATGTGTTTTCACAAGATATTGATTACAAACATCAACTGATAAATACATTACTACATAATTACAAAACATCAATGCATCAATTACAAACACATACATATGTAATTGTATCAGAAATACCTATTACAATAATCAGAGGTACAGTATATATATTATCCTGTACATATATATAATAAGTATGGGGTCTGACAGCGATCAATAAGAGAGAACTTAGTTGTATATCCATTGCGTGTGCATTGCTGATGACTAATACTAACTTAAGTTACCAACTGTTAACTGCAGTTTAAAATCACATCTGCCATTCAAAAAATATAATACTAAACATTTGAATTGGGTCTTACCTATAAGAGCCATCAATATTAGAAAACTCTGTAGTATATCCATAGCATGGTCACCCAGGAAACCCATGATTGCTAAGGAGCAAACACTGTTTAAATGATGTTCAACAAGAGCCGAGAAACATATGATACTTTAAATGCAATGATAAAGTGACTACAGGGAGGTTATCCGGGTCAAACAGGCTGTTTCATGTTTCAATGTTCAGCCACTTAACTATCAGCTCTCTATGAGCTCTAGAATATTTATTATAGCCGTTGTGTAAGTTCACGAGGGCACTGGAATGTAGGCAAAGGCATCAAAGTCAGAGATAAGAGATCTGTAGCTGTGATGGAGCTCCCACTGTAAAAAGATGACAAAGGATTGTAAATATCAACGTAAAATAATATTTGTACAATAATAATTTCATGTACACATTTGAAGATAAATTCTGCGATTTAATAAAACATAAAAATGGCCAACACCCTGTCAGGATTTGGCCAGGGTTGTTCCGGGTTTTGGTCAGTAGATGCCCCCATTGTGCTTTTTGTCCCTATGTTTTTCCCTTGATCCCCATTATTATTTGCACCTGTGTCTCGTTTCCCCTGATTGTATTTAAACCCTTTGTTTCCCTCAGTTCTGTGCTCTGTGTTTGTATGTTAGCACCCTGCCCTAGTGTTCTGTGTGCTCTTGTCGATTCCGGGTGACGTTCTTGTGGTATTCTGTTTTTTGTTTTTGTTTATTTTTGGTGAGTTTCTTTTGAGGTCTTTTTGTGTTTTACCTACCACCTTTTGGATTTGCCATTTTTGTATTTTAGGATTTTTTCTTTATTAAATACACCGTCTTAAGTACTGCTGTGTCTGCCTCATCTTCTGGGTTCTGCTGTCTATTCGTGGCTCAGTTGGTTAAGTGACTGTTTCTCACTCCGGAGACCCAGGTTCGAAACCGGGTCCTGACGGAAACACAGAGCCAAAAATGAACCCAGAGGCAGCCAGTTCCCAGGACCTTTTTGCCACGCTGTCCCACCACCAGGAGACTGTCCAACGCCACGAAGCCGCCCTGGTTCAGCAAGAGGCCTTAATGGCTAGACATTCTCATCTTCTGTCGGAGATGCTGACTTCCATTAAGCAAATATCTGATCGACTTACCCCGGCAACAGTTCCCGTCCCAGTACCTCAAGTTCATGTACCCATGGCAGTTAACCCCCTGGCTGAACCTCGTCTTCCACCTCCCCAACGGTTCTCAGGTGATCCAAGTGCTTGTAAAGGGTTTCTCACTCAATGTTCTCTCTCCTTTGAGCTGCAACCCTCGTCGTTTCCCACCGACCGGTCTAAGATCGCATATATCATCACCCTGCTGTCGGAAAAAGCCCTGGCCTGGGCTACTGCTGTGTGGGATGCCCATAGTTCCTGCTGTGCCAGCTACTCTGCCTTTGCTGAGGAATTCAAACGAGTGTTTCAAGGCCCAAGCAGTGGTTCTGACTCAGCCAAACAGCTCCTGACTCTCCATCAAGGTTGGCGCAGCGTGACGGACTATGCCATCCAGTTCCGCACGGTGGCAGCAGCGAGTGGCTGGAACAACGAGGCGCTCACGGTGTGCTTTCTGAAAGGCCTTTCCGACACTATCCAAGATGAACTGGCCACTCGGGAACCACCGGACAATCTCGAGTCCCTGATCAAGTTGGCCTCACGCATTGACCAGCGTCTGAGAGAGAGAGAACTCAACCGTAGACCTCTAGCCCCTATCAGTCCCAGCTCCGAGTCCCCACCTTTATCATCGCTGGCTCCACCGGAACCCATGCAGATTGGACGCATCTCCCAGGCTGAGAGAGACTGCCGGATGAGGGAGCGACGCTGTCTATATTGCGGCAAACCGGGCCATTTCCGTTCCACGTGTCCCGGGCTCCAGGGAAACGCTCTGTCCCGTACAGACCGGGGGAACTGTAACGGGAAACATAACCTCCTCCCATCCGTCCAACTCCCGTCTGCTCATTCCAGTCACCCTCTCCTGGGACAACCACAAGCTTCACCTTCAAGCCTTGGTAGACTCTGGAGCCGCAGGTAACTTCATGGATGGTGTCTGGGCGAAGGAGAATGGCGTTCCTTCTGAACCTCTAAGTGACCCCATGAGGGTTACTACATTGGATGGAAGCCCTTTGGGATCTGGACTTGTCACTCATGTCACTACCTCCTTGAGACTTTCAGTTTCACAACACCAGGAATTGATGAACTTTCATTTGATCTCCTGTTCCGAGTTCCCTCTCGTCCTTGGATACCCCTGGCTTCACAGCCATAACCCTCACATCGACTGGTCTGTGGGCACTATCAAGCAGTGGGGTCCTACGTGCCAAGCTACTTGTATTTTCCAGAATTCCCCGAGTTCTACTCCCGAGTCTTTAGAATCCATCGACCTGACCCGAGTTCCCGAGTGTTACCATGACCTCAAACTGGTGTTTAGCAAACAGAGGGCCACCATGCTACCACCCCATAGACCTTACGATTGCCCCATCGAGCTGTTTCCGGGCACTTGCCCCCCCAGGGGTTGGATCTTTTCCCTATCTCCACCCGAACGAGCAGCTATGGATACCTACATCAAGGACGCTCTGGAAGCAGGCCTCATGCGTCCATCCACCTCCCCGGCGGGAGCAGGGTTTTTCTTTGTGGCCAAGAAAGACGGTGGATTACGTCCTTGCATCGACTACCGGGGACTCAATGACATAACCGTCCGTAACCGTTACCCGCTACCCCTTATGGCCACAGCCTTCGAGCTGCTCCAGGAAGCAGTTGTTTTCACTAAGCTTGACCTGCGGAACGCATACCATCTTGTGCGGATCAGACCTGGTGACGAGTGGAAGACCGCTTTCAACACGCCTACTGGTCACTATGAATACTTGGTGATGCCCTTCAGCCTGACCAACGCCCCAGCGGTGTTCCAAGCGCTCATAAACGATGTGCTTAGGGATATGCTTAACATATTTGTGTTCGTTTACTTGGATGACATCCTCATCTTTTCGAGCTCCCTTCAAGAACACACTAAGCATGTCAGACAAGTACTCAAACGCCTCCTGGACAGCCATCTGTACGTTAAGCCGGAAAAATGTGAATTCCATTCATCCCGAGTACAATTCCTGGGATTTGTAGTGGAACCCGGTCGAGTCCAAATGGACCCTAGGAAGGTAGGGGCGGTAGCGGATTGGCCCACCCCCAAATCCGTTAAGGATGTTCAGCGTTTCCTGGGCTTCACAAACTTTTACCGCAAGTTCATCAAGAACTTCAGTTTGGTGGCAGCTCCTCTCTCAGCTTTAACCAAAGGTGGCAATGCAAGGTTTTTTGGGGAAGAGAAGCTGAGACGGCCTTCCAAGGACTCAAGCAGCGCATCCTCTCTGCTCCCATCCTGATACTACTGACTACGGATGAACCATTTGTGGTGGAGGTAGACGCATCAGAGGTTGGTGTTGGAGCTGTCCTGTCTCAGAGGGGTGAAGACAAGAAGCTTCATCCGTGCGCTTTCTTCTCACACCGGCTTACCCCGACTGAGAGGAACTACGATGTGGGGGATCGTGAACTCCTAGCGGTTAAGATGGCATTGAAGGAATGGAGACACTGGCTCGAGGGGGCTTCTCACCCGTTTCAAGTGCTTACGGACCACAAAAATCTGGAGTATATCCAGCAGGCGAAGCGGTTGAACTCTAGACAAGCTAGATGGTCTCTTTTCTTCAATCGATTCCAGTTTATCCTCACCTATCGGCCCGGGTCGAAGAATCTCAAACCGGATGCCCTGTCCCGAGTCTACGCCCCTGCCATTCGAGATGACACGGACATGCCTGTCCTTCCTGCTGCTAAGATTGTGGCTCCGATCTCGTGGCAAGTTGAGGATACCGTGAGACGTGCTCAAGCTAGCGAACCGGACCCTAAAGGAGGCCCTGCCAATCGGTTGTTTGTCCCCAAGGCAGTGAGGACTCAGGTCCTTCTGTGGGGGCACTCCTCTCGCCTCACCTGTCATCCGGGCGTAGGTCGCACCTTGGAGTTCATCCAGCGTAAGTTCTGGTGGCCTACCATAAGAGAAGACGTTGCCACTTTCGTCAATGCCTGCCCCGTGTGCTGCCAGGGCAAATCTTCTCACCTCCGCCCTCAAGGACTCCTTCACCCTTTACCTGTTCCCCACAGACCCTGGTCCCATATCTCATTGGACTTTATTACTGGACTTCCTCCATCCCATGGCAATACTACTATCCTAGTCATAATCGACAGGTTTTCAAAGGCGGCCAGGTTCGTCCCTCTGACTAAGTTACCTTCTGCCAAGGAAACGGCTGAGTTGGTAATTAATCATGTGTTCCGAGTCTTCGGCATTCCTCAAGATGTGGTTTCTGACAGAGGTCCCCAGTTCGCCTCAAGGTTTTGGAAGGCCTTCTGCCAACTCATGGGGGCTTCTGCCAGTCTATCTTCAGGGTACCATCCGGAGTCCAACGGCCAAACAGAGAGGATGAATCAAGAGCTGGAAACCACCCTCCGATGTATGACTCGTGACAACCCGTCCACATGGTCATCCTTTATTGTTTGGTCCGAATACGTGCACAACACCTTGCGCTCCTCCTCCACTGGTATGTCCCCGCACGAGTGTCAGTTTGGCTATGCTCCTCCATTGTTCCCGGACCAGGAGGCAGAAGTCAGAGTGCCTTCAGCCTTGAGGTTCGTCAGACGCTGTCGGCTTATGTGGAGGAAGACCCGTCTTAATCTGATGCGTTCCTCACAGAGGTATCAACAACAAGCCAACAGACGTCACCGTCCCGGGCCTACCCTGCGCCCCCGCCAGAGAGTCTGGCTCTCCACAAGAGACTTACCTCTACGGGTGGAGTCTCGCAAGCTGTCCCAAAAATACATCGGTCCCTTCAAGGTTGCCAGGAGAGTTAACCCAGTTTCTTATCGCCTACACTTACCCAGATCCCTTAAGATTAATCCCACATTTCATGTGTCTTTGTTAAAACCTGTTGTTTTTTCTCCCCTTGTCCCGGCAGACAGACCTCCCCCTCCGCCTCGTGTCATTGGAGGCCAGCCGGCTTATACCGTCCACCGGATACTGGATTCCCGCCGGGTGCAGCGGTCCTGGCAGTATCTGGTGGACTGGGAAGGCTACGGTCCTGAGGAGCGCTCCTGGGTTCCTGCCAAAGACATCCTGGACCCTGACCTCATTCGTCAGTTCAGGGTCTTCCACCCTGAGAGAGCTGGTAGGAACGTCAGGAGCCGTTCCTAGGGGGGATTCTGTCAGGATTTGGCCAGGGTTGTTCCGGGTTTTGGTCAGTAGATGCCCCCATTGTGCTTTTTGTCCCTATGTTTTCCCTTGATCCCCATTATTATTTGCACCTGTGTCTCGTTTCCCCTGATTGTATTTAAACCCTTTGTTTCCCTCAGTTCTGTGCTCTGTGTTTGTATGTTAGCACCCTGCCCTAGTGTTCTGTGTGCTCTTGTCGATTCCGGGTGACGTTCTTGTGGTATTCTGTTTTTTGTTTTTGTTTATTTTTGGTGAGTTTCTTTTGAGGTCTTTTTGTGTTTTACCTACCACCTTTTGGATTTGCCATTTTTGTATTTTAGGATTTTTTCTTTATTAAATACACCGTCTTAAGTACTGCTGTGTCTGCCTCATCTTCTGGGTTCTGCTGTCTATTCGTGGCTCAGTTGGTTAAGTGACTGTTTCTCACTCCGGAGACCCAGGTTCGAAACCGGGTCCTGACACACCCCTTACAAAAACAAACACGATTCCACATGTGGTAAATCACCATATTTTTACATGTGAAATTCTCACATATTGCACATGTGAAACCATGTGGCTTTAGAACACTTCACATGTGATGATATTTCACATGAAGTTTCATATCTCACAAGGGGATTTTCATGTGATCACAGCCTTTCACATGTGAAATTATGTGGTTTTGGAACAACTTCGCAGGTGCGGATATTTCACATGCGGATTTTCACGTGATCACACAACCTTTCACATGTGTATTCACATTTTCACATGATGCCCTGCAAATATTCTGGATCCGTTCTGAGCATATCACGGCTAAGTTGTGACAATGACTTGTCAGTGGCCCAAGCACTGCTCAGATAATCCCTACCATTGTGTCACAGAGTTGTTGCAGTAGTGCTGCAAATGTACATTGTCCCAGGGGTGTTGGCAGTACGTAACCTAATGTATGTCCCTCTAACTCCCCTGAATGCCTCTGTCAGTCATACAGCTATTGTATTTTATTTGTATTTATTTGACCTTTATTTAACTAGGCAAGTCCGTTAAAACTTCTTAGAGCTGCAATCCTGTTAAGGGGATTGATATGACAACAGCCAGTGAAAGTGCCAAGCGCCAAATTCAAACAACAGAAATCTCATAATTAAAATTCCTAAAACATACATGTATCTTATACCATTTTAAAGGTAATCTTGTTGTTATTCCCACCAAAGTGTTCGGTTTCAAACAGACTTTACACCGCGAAGTCACAGAAAAATTCAGCCATTTTTCCAGCCAAAGAGAGGAGTCACAAAAAGCACATATAGAGATAAAATTAATTACTAACCTTTGATGATCTTCATCAGATGACACTCATAGGATTTCATGTTTCACAATACATATGTTTTGTTCGATAAAGTGCATATTTATATAAAAAAATCTCATTATATATTGGCGCGTTATGTTCACTAGTTCCAAAAACATCTGATATTGCAGAGAGCCACATAATTTTACAGCAATACTCATAACTGTCAATGAAAATACAATTAATAGACATGGAAATATAGAGACACTTCTCCTTAATGTAACCGCTGCACCTATTATCCTGAGTTATACTTAGCACTGAGGCGGTTTGCCCTAGTCGGAAGTCCACTGTGTGCAGCTTACCCTGCTATCGGCTCAAACATATCATGTCATGTCTACCTCTGATAAGCCTCCCAGTAAAGCAATAAAAAAATATAATAATCCCAGAAAAGTGCTAAAAATAGCCCACATTAATATACACTATGTAGCCTAAGAAAGAAGGTTCATGAAATCGATAACTTGCTAGTAACAGACAACACTCATATACTGACTATCTCTGAAACTCACTTAGATAATACCTTTGATGATACAGTGGTAGCAATACATATTTTCAATATCATCAGAAGATACAGGAATGACAATGGTGGAGGTGTTGCCATTGTTGTTCAGTCATATTCCTGTAAAACCTAGCGATTATCTCTTGTCAAATGCTGTTGAAGTAATATTGCTAGAGGTTCACCTGTCTCACCTGAAGCCTGCTATAAACCACCAAGTGCTAACAGAAAGTATCTAGATAATACGTGTGAATTGCTTGATAATCTACACTACATGTATGTGTACACCTTTTGGTTGAACATCTCATTTCAAAATCATGTGCATTAATATGGAGTTGGTCCCCCCTTTGCTGCTATAACAGCCTCCACTCTTCTGGGAAGGCTTTCCACTAGATGTTGGAACATTGCTGCGGGGACTGGCTTCCATTCAGCCACAAGAGCATTTGTGATGTCGGGGCACTGATGTTGGGCCATTAGGCCTGGCTCGCAGTCTGCATTCCAATTCATCCCAAATGTGTTTGATGAGGTTGAGGTCAGGGCTGTGTGCAGGCCAGTCAAGTTATTCCACACTGATCTCGACAAACCATTTCTGTATGGACCTCTCTTTGTGCACAGGGGCATTGTCACGCTGAATCAGGAAAGGGCCTTCTTCAAGCTCTTGCCACAAAGTTGGAAGCACAGTATCATCTAGAACAGGCCTTGGCAATTCCAGTCCTCGTGGCCTGATTGGAGTCACACTTTTCCCCCATTCCTAGCAAACACACCTGATTTAAACTAATGCATTTTTAACTGAAGATCCTGATTAGTTGAACATTGGAGTCAGGTGTGTTAGCTGGGGTTGGGACAAAAGTGTGTCACCAATTAGGCCCCCGAGGACTGGAGTTGCCCAGGCCTGGTCTTGAATGTCATTGTATGCTGCAGCTTTAAGATTTCCCTTCACTGGAATTAAGGGACCTAGGCCGAACCATGAAAAACAACCCCAGACCATTATTCCTCATCCACCAAACTTTACAGTTGGCACTATGCATTGGGGCAGGTAGCGTTTTCCTGGCATCTGCCAAACCCAGATTCATCCATCAGACTGCCAGATTGTGATGCGTGATTTATCCCTCCATAGAACACATTTCTACTGCTCCGGAGTCCAATAGCGGTGAGCTTTACAACACTCCAGCCAACGCTTGGCATTGTGCATGGTGATCGTAGGCTTGTGTGCGGCTGCTCGGCAATGGAAACACGTTTCATGAAGCTCCCGACGAACTAACAGTTCTTGTGCTGACCTTGCTTCCAGAAGCAGTGTCGACCTCAGTAGTGAGTGTTGCAACCAATGACAGACAATGTTTATACGCTTTAGCACTCAAAGGTCTCGTTCTGTGAGCTTGTGTGACCTACCACTTCGCGGCTGAGCCATTGTTGCTCCTAGATGTTTCAGTTGACCTGGGCAGCTCAAGAGGCTGCCTGAATCTTTAATTCAAAGACCCTTGCTTCCTTCGGTCTCAACGTAGACTTTGATCTGAAGCCATTCTTGTGATTTTTCTATTCATTTGTTAATATTTGTAGGCCTACGTAGCCAAATTGTATCTATTATCATATGCTATGCATTCATGTTTTTGGTATGTTATTTTTATATCTGAGAATTAACCGATGATACCAGGCCACACCCAGCCATGATTACAGACACCTGTGTGTGTCCTTTGACACTATATAAACTAGTCACCCCGCAGTGTTTGTCATTATACCCTGATGAAGACAGCTTGTCTGTCGAAACGTTGGTTATTAGGTTATTAAATTATTGCATCTGAACTCCTAGAGTGTGCGGCTCTCCTTTCATTTTTCAAGTGTTCTACTCCGCTAGCCAGCACCTCGCCTAAAAAGGTGTGTTTCTTTCGCCTCTAGATGAGTTACCCAGAAAAACAGCACCCTACCGACAAAAAGCTCTAAAACGATGCTGAATTATAATTATTTTCCTGACACTGGTCAAAGACCCAAAACAGATTTACTTTGAATATAACCAAAGGGAAAGTAATAAGATAATTGTCCCTGAGTCCCTTTTTGACATGCCGGAGGGTAATTCTGACCTCTCGAAAGAACTGTTAAACTTATCAAAGCGCCAGACGAGAATGTGTCTACATATAGTCACTCTTAGTGATTCTGTGCGTCAAGGCATTATTCCACGGGGACTCAAGTGGACAAAATAATCATCATTGTGACAGCGCACAGATGATTTCTGTGAGCGCTGGTGTGCCATCCTGAACAAATGCTTGATTGATTTAATAACATTTAATTGTTGACCAGTTGAAAAAGGATTTGATTTTCAATGGATAACACGATTGACGATAAACAAACAGCTCTGCAAGGAGCTGTTAATGAGGATGGCATAGTCAATGAACTGATGAAACTAACCAAGCGCTCTAGGACAAGTTGTCTACAGAAATAAAGGAACTTAAAATCAAGAAATTCAAACAAGACAAAAAAGACAAGGCCGAGCTCAGTCTACGCCTGGAGAAGCCCTGATAAAAGAGGTCCTGCTACTCCTCTCCATGACAGACGCAGGAGGGAGGCCGCTTACTTCTATCCACCAACGTCTGACCAACGCTCTCCAACCAGCGCCTCATCCGCTTCCAGTGGCAGTTTATCCAACGAGAAACTGAGCCGAACCAACGAGATGCCTTACCCAACGGGGTAAGAAGAAACGACTACTAGAGGCAGAGGGTCCCAGAACTCACTGGACTGTGTGTCTTCAATTTATCAAGCAAGATATTGACCCCTGCCCATGTCTCCTTGCTTAATAAAGGGTTATATGTTGTGCCTACAACTCAGTGCAATGATTTTGATGTTAAGGTAGACATGTTGAAGTTTTTTTTGAAACATTAGTTTAAGGAAATACTTTAGCTTCCCTAATCGTGATATTTCTAGTGAACGTGTAGGTTGCTTACCTGCACATACTCTGACTCCTTTTAGAAGTAAGAGTTATTTTGTACCTCCATCCAATCGCGATCACTCTATCGAGACATATTGCAGACTCGTTGAAAAATGTTGTTCATCTCCTTAAGAACAAACAGGAGTATATATTGTTATGTTTGTTCCTTGTATAATGACCAACCGGGGTGTAGGTTTAACTACTTTTAATGAACATATACTCCAGCTAGAAAACTCCTTGTTTAGCCATGCAAGGCATTCTTCAACCACCTGGACCACCCCTGGACCCCCCCCCCCCCTGCATAGCCTGCTGAGTAACGTAGTTTAAATGTTATTAACACATAACAACACACATACAGTGCCTTGCGAAAGTATTCGGCCCCCTTGAACTTTGCGAACTTTTGCCACATTTCAGGCTTCAAACATAAAGATATAAAACTGTATTTTTTGTGAAGAATCAACAACAAGTGGGACACAATCATGAAGTGGAACGACATTTATTGGATATTTCAAACTTTTTTAACAAATCAAAAACTGAAAAATTGGGCGTGCAAAATTATTCAGCCCCTTTACTTTCAGTGCAGCAAACTCTCTCCAGAAGTTCAGTGAGGATCTCTGAATGATCCAATGTTGACCTAAATGACTAATGATGATAAATACAATCCACCTGTGTGTAATCAAGTCTCTGTATAAATGCACCTGCACTGTGATAGTCTCAGAGGTCCGTTAAAAGCGCAGAGAACATCATGAAGAACAAGGAACACACCAGGCAGGTCCGAGATACTGTTGTGAAGAAGTTTAAAGCCGGATTTGAATACAAAAAGATTTCCCAAGCTTTAAACATCCCAAGGAGCACTGTGCAAGCGATAATATTGAAATGGAAGGAGTATCAGACCACTGCAAATCTACCAAGACCTGGCCGTCCCTCTAAACTTTCAGCTCATACAAGGAGAAGACTGATCAGAGATGCAGCCAAGAGGCCCATGATCACTCTGGATGAACTGCAGATATCTAAAGCTGAGGTGGGAGACTCTTTCCATAGGACAACAATCAGTCGTATATTGCACAAATCTGGCCTTTATGGAAGAGTGGCAAGAAGAAAGCCATTTCTTAAAGATATCCATAAAAAGTGTCATTTAAAGTTTGCCACAAGCCACCTGGGAGACACACCAAACATGTGGAAGAAGGTGCTCTGGTCAGATGAAACCAAAATTGAACTTTTTGGCAACAATGCAAAATGTTATGTTTGGTGTAAAAGCAACACAGCTCATCACCCATACCCACTGTCAAACATGGTGGTGGCAGCATCATGGTTTGGGCCTGCTTTTCTTCAGCAGGGACAGGGAAGATGGTTAAAATTGATGGGAAGATGGATGGAGCCAAATACAGGACCATTCTGGAAGAAAACCTGATGGAGTCTGCAAAAGACCTGTAACGGCGTTCTTCGTTTGTCGAAAGAGAGTCGGACCGAAATGCAGCGTGTTGGTTACTCATGTTTTTAATAGAACAAACGACGATACATGAAATAACAAAAACAACAAACGGAACGTGAAAAACCTATACAGCCTGTCTGGTGAACACTAACACAGAGACAGGAACAATCACCCACGAAATACAAAGTGAAACCCAGGCTACCTAAATACGGTTCCCAATCAGAGACAACGAGAATCACCTGACTCTGATTGAGAACCGCCTCAGGCAGCCAAACCTATGCAACACACACCCCTAATCAGCCACAATCCCAATAACTAAAAAACCCCACTAAGAATTACAACAAACAATAAACCCATGTCACACCCTGGCCTGACCAACTAATTAACTAAAACACAAAATACTAAGACCAAGGCGTGACAAGACCTGAGACTGGGATGGAGATTTGTCTTCCAACAAGACAATGATCCAAAACATAAAGCAAAATCTACAATGGAATGGTTCAAAAATAAACATATCCAGGTGTTAGAATGGCCAAGTCAAAGTCCAGACCTGAATCCAATCGAGAATCTGTGGAAAGTACTGAAAACTGCTGTTCACAAATGCTCTCCATCCAACCTCACTGAGCTCGAGCTGTTTTGCTAGGAGGAATGGGAAAAAATTTCCAGCTCTCGATGTGCAAAACTGATAGAGACATACCCCAAGCGACTTACAGCTGTAATCGCAGCAAAAGGTGGCGCTACAAAGTATTAACTTAAGGGGGTTGAATAATTTTGCACGCCCAATTTTTCAGTTTTTGATTTGTTAAAAAAGTTTGAAATATCCAATAAATGTCGTTCCACTTCATGATTGTGTCCCACTTGTTGTTGATTCTTCACAAAAAATACAGTTTTATATCTTTATGTTTGAAGCCTGAAATGTGGCAAAAGGTCGCAAAGTTCAAGGGGGCCGAATACTTTCGCAAGGCACTCTATCTTTCCATAATTCACCTAAGGATGAAAAACAATCTTTGCTTGATTTACAATCTGATACATCAGTCCTTACCCGCCCTACTGATAAGGGTGTGTCGATTGTACTCATGGACTGGACATCTTATGTAAATTACTGTCATAGACAACTGCTGGACAACACCTTTTACAAGAAACGCAGAAGTGACCCCACTTCCCAATTTCAGGACACTATCTACCACTGTCCTAGATAGGCAAGTTCTGGTCAAATCACCAAAATAAGAACAACCTTTTAGCCATTCAACACCCTAAATTGCCACTTCCTATACTTTGCCAAAATTACACAAGAATGTTACAAAACCTCCAGGGCGCCCTATTATACGGGCTTTGATGCAGTAACGGCTCCCTTATCAACTTTATTTTATTGACCACTCACAGAACAGCTCCCCTCCTTTGTAAAGGACACTAATATTGAATCTCTTGATCCTCTCTATGATAACACTTTGTTAGTTACTTTTTGATATGGAGTCGTTATACACAATATTCCACACTGGGGCAGTATTGAAGCTATGGAACATTATCTTCTGCAACGTGACCCTAATGAACTGCCTTCCAGTGCATGCATTATAACATTGGCTGAAATAGTACTCACACACAACTATTTCATGTTTCTAAAGGATTTCTTTATTCAGATGAAGGGTACTGCTATGGGACCCCATATGGCTCCTAACTATGCTAAGTTGTATGTGGGTTACATGGAGAAACAGTCCATTTTCCATCCTCTCAAATGTTTTCTTGCCTAACATTCATTATTTGGAAACGGTATATTGATGATATTTTTGTTCTATGGAGGGGAGATGCAAAAGAGCTCCAGGCATCCATGCTTTTCTTAACTCTTGTTCTGGGCATCTGAGATTTACTATGCAATCTGACACATGTCAAGGACAGTCTCGCAAAAATAAGCATTCTTGCATTCTTGCATAATTCTTGCATAATGACCTGCTATTCAAAGTGCTCCGAACAAATTAAGGGAATAGTTCACAAATATTGGCACATTCTATGATCCGATGATAGTATCGGTAATGTGTTTTTGGACCCTACCATGATTGTGTTCTCGCGGGGTAGAAATCTCGGAGATCAATTGGTAAACTCTGATTTACCACCCCAAGATATCCCTGCACAAAGTCTATTTGCGCCCCTACTGGATGGAAACTGTAATGGCTTTGCTCAATGTAATGGCACTTATAAATGTAGATCCTTCAAATACCGCAAACAGGGAAATCGATCCCAATCAAAGGTGTTATTACATGCTCCACTAAGGCAGTTATTTATCTTATAACTTGTCCTTTTGGTAAAAATGATGTGGGTGAAACAAAGCTCAAATTAACAGTACGAATCTCAGAGCATCGTAGCACCATTAGGTGCAAAAACTTGACTTACCCAGTTGTGGCCCACTTTTTGGAAGCACACCACTCAATTTTGTCCCTATGTTATATCGGCATCGAACTTGTCACCCTCCCTCGGAGCGGGGGCGACATCGACAATTTATTGTTAAAAAGAGAGGCTGCCTGGATGTTTAATTTAAGACCCTTGCTCCCTTCGGTCGTAACGAAACTTTGATCTGAAGCCATTTTTGTGATTTTTCTATTCATTGTTAGTATTTGTAGGCCTATGTAGCCAAAATGTATCTATTATCGTATGCTATGCATTCATGTTTTTGTATGTTCTTATATCTGAGAATTAACCAATGATATCTGACCACACCTGGCCATGATTACAGACACCTGTGTGTGTCCTTTTACACTATATAAACTAGTCACCCCGCAGTGTTTGTCATTATAACATTGGTTATTAGGTTATTAAATTATTGCATCTGCGCTTCTAGAGTGTGCGGCCCTCCTTTAATTTTTCAAGTGCTCTACTCCGCTAGCCAGCACCTCGCCTAAATAGGTGTGTTTCTTTCGCCTCTAGACTGACCAGGGCAGCTCTAGCAGGGCAGAAATTTATTGAACTGACTTGTTGGGAAGGAGGCATCCTATGACGGTGCCACATTTACAGTCCCTAAGCTCTTCAGTAAGGCCATTCTACTGCCAATTGTGTCTATGGAGATTGCATGGCCGTGTGCTTGATTTTATACACCTGTAAGTAACCGGTGTTGCTGAAATAGCCAAATCCACTAATTTGAAGGGGTGCCAACAAACTTTTGTATATATAGTGTTTGTGATATCAACAGAGAGGTGTATTTTCTGGGTGATATAAATATTGCCTGGCTTTCATCAAGCTGCCACTCAGGAAAAAGTTTCAAACTGTAACCCGTGCCTCAAACCTGGTTCAGTCAAGCTACCAGGGTATTAACAAACAGTAAAGATGTATTGATCACATCTTTACTATCGTTGCAGACATCTGCTCTAAAGCAGTGTCCAAATTCATCAGATGTAGTCATCATAATATAGTAGCCACATCTGGGAAAAACAAAGTTCCAAAGGCTAGGCCTAGTATAGTGTATAAGAGGTCATATAATACGTTTTGTAGTTATTCCTATGTTAAAGATGTAAAGAATATTTGCTGGTCTGGGGTGTGTAATGAGGAGCAAACAGATGCTGCACTTGGCACATTTATGAAATTGCTTATTCCAGTTACTTATAAGCATGCAACCAACAAGAAAATGACTGTAAAACCTGTTAAATCCCCGTGGTTTGATGAATGATTGTATGATTGAGAGCGATGAGGCAAAAATAATGGCTGCACTGCCGATCGGCAAATGTACTGCAAATTGAGCAATCATCTGACTAAACTGAATAAATAGAATAAACTATACTGTGAAACAAAGATACATTTTATAAAGAATGATAGTCAAAAGCTTTGGAGCACCTTCAATTTAATTTTTGCCAAAAAGGCAAACTCGGCTCAATCATTAATTGAATCAGATGGCGTATTCATCACAAAACCAACTGAAATTGTCAACTAATTCAAAAATATATATATATTGGCATGATTAGCAAATTTAGGCATGACATGCCAACAACAAATTCTGAACCTACACATCCATCCATAACTGACCTGTTACAGGCTTTGGTTTTTCCATTTATATTTAGAGGTTGGACGTTAACGGGTCAGCACATCCCGAAGAGGATGACAATAATGCAATAATGTTTACATGTACTGCACGTACACAAATTATTGATTGGCCAAGAGAAATTGTCAATAAAAAAGATAATGGGAGCTGTTTTGTTTGACTTCAGTGCAGCATTTGACATTATCAATAATAATCTGCAGCTGGAAAAACGTGTGTGTTATGGCTTTACATCCCCTGCTATATTGGGAATCGAGAGTTACCTGTCTAACAGAACAAAGAGGGTGTTCTTTAATTGGAAGCCTCTCCAACATAATCAAGGTAGAGTCAGGCATTCACCAGGGCAGCTGTCTAGGCCCCTTACTTTTAAAAATCTTTACTAATGACCTGCCACTGGCTCTGAGTAAAGCCTGTGTGTCTATGTATGCTGATGACTCAACACTATACATGTCAGCTACCACAGCAAGTGAAATCACTGCAATACTTAACAAAAGCTGCAGTTAGTTTCAGAATGGGTGACAAGAAATGCGTTGGTCCTATATATATATATATATATATATATATATATATATATATATATATATATATATATATATATATATATATATATATATAAGCATTTGTATTTCGGACAAATCATTCACTAAACCCCAAACCTGAACTAAATCTTGTAATGAAAAATGTAGATATTAAGCAAGTTGAGGAGACTAAACTGCTTGGTGTAACCCTGGATTGTGAACTGTCATGGTCAAAACATGTTGAGGCAACAGTTGCTAAGATGGGGAGAAGTCTGTCCATAATAAACTCCCGCTCTGCCTTCTTAACAACGCTATCAACAAGGCAGGTCCTACGGGCCTTAATTTTGTCACAACAGGACTACTGTCCAGTCATGTGGCCAGGTGCCACAAATAGGGACTTGGGAAATTACAATTGGCCCAGAACAGGGCAGCCATGGGTGGCCCTTAAATGTAAAAGGAGAACTAACATTAATATGTAAATCTACCTGACTCGATGCAGAGAAGAAATTGACTTGATTGCTACTTGTATTTGTGAGAGGTTGAATGTTGAATGCACCAAGCTGTCTGTTTAAACTACTAGCACACAGCTCAGACACCCATGCATACCCCACAAGACATGCCACCAGAGGTCTCTTCACAATCCTCAAGTCCAGAACAGACTACAGGAGGCACATTTCTACATAGAGCCATGACTACAGTACATGGAAGTCTGCTCCACATCAAGTAACCCATGCAAGCAGTGAAATCTGATTTAAAAGACACACAACGACACACATACTGTACACACACACATGATAAAATACACACTATATACACATATACACTTTTTGTAGATACTGTATGTGGTAGTATAGTAGAGGCTTGAGGGCACACACTTAATATGTTGTGAAATGTAATGTCATATTTTTTATTGTACATAACGGCCTTCATTTTGCTGGACCCCAAGAAGAGTAGCTGCTGCCTTGGCTGGAACTAATGGGAATCCATAATAAATCCCAGGAAGATTTGCTGCTGCTATGGAAGTAACCAATAGAGATCCATAATAAACCCCAGGAAGTGTGTCAGGATTTGGCCAGGGTTGTTCCGGGTTTTGGTCACTAGATGCCCCCATTGTGCTTTTTGACCTTATGTTTTTTCCCTTGTTCCCCATTATTATTTGCACCTGTGCCTCATTTCCCCTGATTGTATTTAAACCCTTAGTTTCCCTCAGTTCTGTGCTCTGTGTTTGTATGTTAGCACCCAGCCCTAGTGTTCTGTGTATTCTTGTTGATTCCGGTGGATGCTCTTGTGGAATTCTGTTTTTGTTTTTGAGTATCTCTTGAGGCTTTTTTGTGCTATTCCTACCACCTTTTGGATTTGCCATTTTTGTATTGAAGGACTTCTCCTTTTTACTTTATTAAATACACCGTCTTAAGTACTGCTGTGTCTGCCTCATCTTCTGGGTTCTGCTGACTATTCGTGGCTCAGTTGGTTAAGTGACTGTTTCTCACTCCGGAGACCCAGGTTCGTAACCGGGTCCTGACAAAGTGTAGCTACTGTCTTGGCTGGAACTAATGGGGATCCATAATAAATCCCAGGAAGATTTGCTGCTGCTATGGAAGTAACCAATAGAGATCCATAATAAACCCCAGGAAGTGTAGCTATTGTCTTGGCTGGAACTAATGGGGATCCATAATAAACCCCAGGAAGTGTAGCTACTGTCTTGGCTGGAACTAATGGGGATCCATAATAAACGCCAGGAAGTGTAGCTACTGTCTTGGCAGGAACTAATGGGGATCCATAATAAACCCCAGGAAGTGTAGCTACTGCCTTGGCAGGAACTTATGGGGATCCATAATAAATGCACATACATTGTACCACTTACCATAATTTAAAAACCCCATACTCTTTCATCACTTCCCTTACAAACAAAACATGTTAAATGTTCAGTTCAACCACAATTTTCACTTGAAAAACAAATCGCAATTTCACATTGAGCTGAAATGTGAAAACCATAGAGACAAACGTGAGGTCAGTTGTTCACATGTGAAACCATATGTTGAGATGTATTCAATGTAGACTTCACATGTTAACACACCTTTTCACATGGGAAAATTTAACTCTCACATTGGAATAACAATTTCTGTGTAATGTAACCCTTCTCAAATTCATACACAACACTCTAGATGCAAGGACTGACAGTCCATGACAACCACATGATAGTTTTAACCATGTTTTGATGCTTTACCTTGTTTGTATACAATGGAATGAATGGATGAATGGACGAACAAATTAAATAATGCATGATTGAATTAATGAACAAATGAGCGAAGAGTTGAATGTTTCTCGTTTTGGATCTGAGGTTTCCAGTTTCTACATAGTACAGGTTATTTGAGGTGATTGCTTCGTGAAAACTCATTACTACATCTATAAATTGTATCCTTAAACTTACAATCTATCGATGTTTGCCCATCCTTGAAGTGCGACATGTGGCTGGCGTCACTAATCTCTTCCCCGGGCTCAATTGATAGAGAGAGCCAGCTGGTGGATGAGATTGCATGAGAACTGAGTCCACTTTCATATGCCCTTTCCCTGACACTTTTCTGTTACACAGCAGATATACCAATTCCAGAATGACTCTTTAAATGCCAGCAAAACAATAGAAGTAATTGGACTTTGGATCCAACTCACTAGTCTTCTTACAGAAGTGTGCATTTTACCTGCTTGTGAAAAAGTATGACTGCTACAGTCGGAAGTTTACATACACCTTAGCCAAATACATTTAAACTCAGTTTTTTACAATTCCTGATATTTAATCCTAGTAAACATTCCCTATCTTAGGTCAGTTAGGATTACCACATTATTTTAAAAATGTGAAATGTCAGAATAATTGTAGAGAGAATGATTTACTTCAACTTTAATTTCTTTCATTACATTCCCAGTGGGTCAGAAGTTTACATGCACTCAATTTGTATTTGGTAGCATTCCCTTTAAATTGTTTAACTTGGATCAAACATTTCGGGTAGCCTTCCACAAGCTTCCCACAATAAGTTGGGTGAATTTTGGCCCATTCCTCCTGACAGAGCTGGTGTAACTGAGTCAGGTTTGTAGGCCTCCTTGCTCATACATGCTTTTTCAGTTCTGCCCACAAATGTTCTATATGATTGAGGTCAGGGCTTTGTGATGGCCTTTCTAAATACCTTTACTTTGTTGTCTTTAAGCCATGTTTACACAACTTTGGAAGTATGCTTGGGGTCCATTTGGAAGAACCATTTGCAACCAAGCTTTAACTTCCTGATTGATGTCTTGAGATGTTGTTTCAATATATTGACATTATTTTCCTGCCTCATGATGCCATCTATTTTGGGAAGTGCACCAGTCCCTCCTGCAGGAGAGCACCCCCACAACATGATGCTGCCACCCCTATGCTTCACGGTTGGGGTGGTGTTCTTCAGCATGCAAGCCTTCCCCTTTTTCCTCCAAACATAACGATGGTCATTATGGCCAAACAGTTATATTTTTGTTTCATCAGACCAGAGGACATTTCTCCAAAAAGTATGATCTTTGTCCCCATGTGCAGTTGCAAACCGTAGTCTGGCTTTTTTATGGTGGTTTTGGAGCAGTGGCTTCTTCCTTGCTGAGCGACCTTTCAGGTTATGTCACTATAGGACTCGTTTTACTGTGGATGTAAATACTTTTGTACCTGTTTCCTCCAGCATCTTCACAAGGTCCTTTGCTGTTGTTCTGGGATTGATTTGCACTTTTCGCACCAAAGTACATTCATCTCTAGGAGATAGAATGCTTCTCCTTCCTGAGCGGTATGACGGCTACGCTGTATGACGGCTACGTGGTTTATACTTGCGTACTATTGTTTATACAGATGAACGTGGTACCTTCAGGCATTAGGGAATTGCTTCCAATGATAAACCAGACTTGTGGAGGTCTACAATTATTTTTCTGAGGTCTTGGCTGATTTCGTTTGATTTTCCCATGATGTCAAGCAAAGACACACTGAGTTTAAAGGTAGACCTTGAAATACATCCACAGGTAAAACTCCAACTGACTCAAATGATGTCAATTAGCATATCAGAAGCTTCGAAAGCCATGACATCATTTTCTGGAATGTTCCAAGCTGTTTAAAGGCACAGTCAACTTAGTGTATGTAAACTGCTGACCCCTTGGAATTGTGTGGGATACAGTGAAATATAAGGGAAATAATCTGTCTGTTAACAGTTGTTGGAAAGATGACTTGTGTCATATACAAATTAGATGTCCTAACCGTCTTGCCAAAACTATAGTTTGTTAACAAGACATTTGTGGAGTGGTTGAAAAACAATGTTTCCAACCTAGGTGCATGTACTCTTCCGACTTCAACTGTACCTATAATCCAGATTTTCTATTAAAAATATATATGAAATTGTATTTCAGGTTGTAACACATAAACTGGGGTCCAAAATGATTGAAACCCTTTATAAAAAGGTGCAATAATGACTGAATAGAATAAACATTTCAAATACTGAGCTACATTGTATGCTCAAAAAATTTGGATTTTTTTAAAATCAAAAGGTATGGGTCAAAATGATTGACACCTTTAAAATCTCTTGTAAATAAAGTAGCTAAAAGTTTAGCATTTGGTCCCATATTCCTACCACGCAATGACGACATCAAACTTGTGACTCTACAAACTTGTTGGTTGCAATTGCAATTCATTTAGATGTGTTTCAGATTATTTTGTGCCCAATAAAAATGTATGGTAAATAACGTATTGTGTCAGTTTGGAGTTACTTTCATTATAAATAAGAATATATGTTTCTAAATACGTTCATGTGGATGTTACCATCCTGAACATTAGAATATCACAGAGGGTCAAAGATTATACCCCAAAGACATGCTAACTTCTCACCGTTACCAATAACAGGGGAGGTTAGCATGTCTTGGGGGTATGATCTTTGACACTGTAACTTTCTTTCTCATCATTATTCATTCAGGATTATCTGTTAGAAACATACTATATTCTTATTTTGAATAAAAGGGACTCCAAAATGACACAAAACATTAAATACCATTCATTCTATTGGGAACAAAATAATCTGAAACGCAACCAAAAGTAACGGCAAATGCATCCAACAAGTGTGTCGACTCACAAGCTTGATTTAGTCTCTGCATGCTGGGAATATGGGACCAAATACTAAACTTTTGGCTACATTATTTATATGAATCCTTAGGGGTGTCAACCATTTTGACCTCTACCTCTTTTGAGGAATAAATGTATTACTTGTTAAACAAAATAGTGGATTAGACTATTTCAGCCTTACCTGTTGCTGTGTATAAAATCCAACACACAGCCATGCAATCTCCATAGACAAACATTGGCAGTAAATTGTCCTTATTGAAGAGCTCAGTGACTTTCAACATGGCACCGCCCTAGGATGCCACCTTTCCAACAAGTCTGTTTGTCTTATTTCTGCCTTGCTAGAACTTCCCCATCAACTGTAAGTGCTATTATTGTGAAGTGGAAACATCTAGGAGAAACAACGGCTCAGAAGTGAAGTGGTAGCGCGTAAAACCGTGTGTCCTTGGTTGCAACACTCGCTACTGAGTTCCAAACTGCCTCTGGAAGCAACGCAAGCACAATAACTGTTTGTCGGTAGCTTCATGAAATGGGTTTCCATGGCCGAACAGCCACACACAAGCCTAAGATCATCATGTGCAATGCCAAGCGTCGACCTGAGAGGTGTAAAGCTTGCGGCCATTGGAAACACGTTATCGAGAATGAGAAATCACCCTTCACCATCTGGCAGTCCGACGGACAAATCTTGGTTTGGCGGATGCCAGGAGAACGCTACCTACCCGAATGCATCGTGCCAACTGTAACGTTTGGTGGAGGAGGAATAATGGTCTGAGATTGTTTTCATGGTTCGGGATAGGCCCCTTACTTCCAGTGTAGGGCAATCTTAATGCTTCAGCATGCAGTGACATTTTAGACGATTCTGTGCTTCCAACTTTGAAGCAACAGTTTGGGGAAGGCCCTTACCTGTTTCAGCATGAATGCCCTTGTGCACAAAGTGAGGTCCATGCAGAAATGGTTTGTCGAGATCGGTGTGGAAAAACTTGACTGGCCTGCACAGAGCTCTGACCTCAACCCCATCGAACACCTTGGGGATGAATTGGAATGCCTACTGCAAGCCAGGCCTAATCGCCTGACCTCACTAATGCTCTTTTAGCATAATGGAAGCAAGTCCCCGCAACGTTCCCACATCTAGTGGAAATGCCTTCCCAGAAGAGTGGAAGCTGTTATAGCAGCAAAGGACGGACAAACTCTATATTAATGCCTATGATTTAGGAATGAGATGTTTGACGAGCAGGGGTCCAATTACTTTTGTTCATGCAGTGTAGTTCAGTACTTGAATTATTTATTTTATACAGTCATTATTGCTCATCTTTATCAAGGGTGTCAATAATTTCGGACCCCACTGTGTACCGTACTGTATCAGATTTCAAAAATAACTTTGAACTTTTACAACTGACATTGGAACATTTTCAGAAACTATTTTATTTCTTGATAACAGAAATCATAGTTATCAATTTCTGATTACAATTGATATATTTACATAACAGTATTAACAGTGATACAAATTGTTTGGCAGACCGCATACAGTGTAATACAGAGCTAATATACAATAACAAGTAAACAAAGACAAATAAATAAATAAAAGCTATATTCCTTATAACCCTCCATAACTATTGCTAGACATTGAATTCATCAATGTGCATTTGATCGTTCTATCTTAAAGTGCAATAAAATTATATTTGATCCACTGTCAAAATGAATAAATATTATATTATGAGTATAAATACCATAGCTGTTTTAATCCTATATGTTTCAGGCATCCTGAGCTGGCCACCAGTGGTCTCATACTGTGGGTATCCGCTCATGGGCGAAGCCCTCCAGGCAGAACATATGCTATACATACTTGGACAACATAGGCAGAGACACCGTCTCAGAGCAGAGTATCCAGCAGCTTTACTGAAAAACAGAGAGCTCTGGCTCATTCTGCCGCCATAAACAAGCAATCCTATATGTATTTTACCACATTTACATTCAGTTTGTTCATACAGATGTAGGATCTTAATTTGATCACCCTGTCATTGCAGAACAAAATACTTAGCCGCTTTAAATCTCTAGAGTCCCCAAATTATTTGATGAAACATTGAATTTGGCATTACTGCTATTAGGTCAAAGAAATGCATTGAATAATAGATTCACACACGGAAAAACAGAGAGCCCCCCAATTTGTTTTGAGTTGTACTGATTTTCAGGAGGTCTTCTGATCTGACAAACACAACTGTAGTTCTGCCACCTTTCACAGCAGATCCTGAAGGCCGATATCCGTGGATGCAATGGATTGAGACGCAGCCCATCTGGAGGCCGATATCCGTGGATGCAATGGATTGAGACGCAGCCCATCTGGGAGGCCGATATCGACGGATGCAATGGATTGAGACGCAGCCCATCTGGGAGGCCGATATCGACGGATGCAATGGATTGAGACGCAGCCCATGCATAGAAACAGATATCTCAAGCTTAAACAAAACAGATTTTTATGAGGATTTTGTATTATGCTAATTAGATTCACGAAATCGACTGGAGGATTAATGAACAACAGAGAGCTGTGGCTTATTCGGGCCGCCATAGACAAGCAAGCAATCCTATGTGTATTCATCACACAGTGGTGGAAAAAGTACCCAATTGTCATCAAAATACTACTTGAGAAAAAGTCTAAAAGTATTTCGCTTTAAATATCAAAAGTAAATATTATTACTAAAAGTAAAAGTGTAAATCACTTAAAAATCCTTTATATTAAGCAAAACAGACCATTTTATTTTAAAAAAAATGTAAGGATAGCCAAGGGCATGCTCCAACACTCAGAGATTATTTACAAAAGATGCATTTGTGCTTACTGAGTCCGCCAGGCCAGAGGCAGTAGGGATGGCCATGTGTTCTCCTGAAAAGTGCTTGATTTGGACTATTTTCCTGTTCTGCTAAGCATTCAAAACTTAATGAGTACTTTGTGTTGTCAGGGAAAATGTATGGAGTAAAAAGTGCAATATTTTCTTTGGGAATGTACTGACTCAAATTAGCATCTGTAGGCACTTTTTCTTGTGAGTAAGAGGATGCTACAAGTCATAAGATGTTCTGATCTGCGGTCTGTTGATCCTTACCTGCGGTAAAAAGAGAAAGAAATTGAGATTGTGTGTGTGCGTGTGCGTCAATATTGAGAGATATCGTGAGGCTTCCCTCGCGTATCTGAAATGACATGATCAATTGATGTTTACTGATCATGAAAAGCATGCCGTTACTTGCGGTGATGACAGAGCTAAATGTGGAATAATCAGAAATGTGTAGTTCTGACTGTGCTCTTCAAGAGGTGATGACATTATATAACCAAATAGTTAACTTTTATTTAACAATCCCTTTGAAAACGGCAAGCAGTTGTCAATGGTTTTGGCAGAGCTGGGAGTCTCCTTGTCCCCAACAGCTAAATAGAACGATCTGCACCTTAATGTGACGCTTTATTAATGACAACCTATACTCACAGGCTGGTTGCCGGTATACAATAGTAATATAGTGTACTCACAGGCTGGTTGCTTGGGAAGCTGTGCATTTGGTTGTGGGGCTCTGAGGGGTAGTATGGTGGAGGGTATCTTTCGCTCGACTGTGGGTTGGGGTTGTAGGTGGGAAGAGGACCGCTTGAGTGTTGGTAGATATTTGACACCCCGTTGGTGTATGCTGGGTTATCGTACGTCCCTAGACAAAGAAATACAGACCAAATGTAAAAATAAAATGTAGATATCCTTACATATAATATAAAGATCTTATTATGAGATTAATTTATTGTCAGCTGTCAATACTACCATTAGTACAGTCACCACAGCCACTAATACTGCAGTAATAAGTACCTCTACTACTTCCACTAAATATCATAGAAATACTTTAGACAGCAGGAGCAAGCACACACATTTTCTTCAGGAACCACCCCCCCACACACACAAAAAATATATGTACAAAATAAGAGAAAAACTAAGATGAGGTACCTGGGTGAGGTGTTGTGGTGGACCTGGTGTTGGGTGTGGGCCATTCAAAGTCATCCTCAAGCCACTGGTTTACCATCTCCTGCTTAGTGTCTTTATTCCTGTTAGAGGAGAGGAGGGTAGAGGAGCCGGAGGGCAGGGTTGAGGAGCCGGAGGGCAGGTTAGAGGAGAGGAGGGTAGAGGAGACAGAGGGCAGGGTAGAGGAGATGGAGAGTGGAGGACAGGAGATGCAAAATATAGAGTGTTTTTACTACACAGCAAAATAAAATAATCAATCTTTCTCTAGTCTCTGTCATTCTACTCCTCATTCAACTCATCCCCACTTACCTCTTTTCCTTTTTCTTGTTCACCACCAGGAACACTATCAGGACACCAAATATCACCAGGACAACCCCGGCAGTTACACTGATTCCGGCATATAACCCAGCCTTGTGGATCGGGTGGTTACAGTCAGCCAGGTACCAGATTGAGTTTGTGTTTTTACAGCTGAAATAGACAGAACATATAGCATTATTCTACTGTGAGGAAGTGGTGAACCAATCAAACTGTAGCAAAGAATGGAACTCTCCCCAATAGTAAAGAATATATATAGTATTACATATAAATAATATTATAGGAGAGAATGTGTACATTTGATGTCGGAAGTTTACATACACTTAGGTTAGAGTCATTAAACTCGTTTTTCAACCACTCCACAAATTTCTTGTTAAACTATAGTTTTGGAAAGTCGGTTAGGACATCTACTTTTTTTTTAAAGATTTGTTTACAGACAGATTATTTCCCTTATAATTCACTGTATCACAGTTCCAGTGGGTCAAAAGTTAACATACACTAAGTTGACTGTGCCTTTAAACAGCTTGGAACATTCCAGAAAATTATGTCATGGCATTAGAAGCTTCTGATAGGCTAATTGACATAATTTGAGTCAATTGTCTCCTGAGCCCTCCTGTCTCAGCCTCCAGTATTTATGCTGCAGTAGTTTATGTGTCAGGGGGCTAGGGTCAGTTTGTTATATCTGGAGTACTTCTCCTGTCCTATTCGGTGTCCTGTGTGAATCTAAGTGTGCTCTCTCTAATTCTCTCTTTCTCTCTTTCTTTCTCTCTCTTGGAGGACCTGAGCCCTAGGACCATGCCCCAGGACTACCTGACATGATGACTCCCTGCTGTCCCCAGTCCACCTGGCCGTGCTGCTGCTCCAGTTTCAACTGTTCTGCCTTATTATTATTCGACCATGCTGGTCATTTATGAACATTTGAACATCTTGGCCATGTTCTGTTATAATCTCCCCCGGCACAGCCAGAAGAGGACTGGCCACCCCACATAGCCTGGTTCCTCTCTAGGTTTCTTCCTAGGTTTTGGCCTTTCTAGGGAGTTTTTCCTAGCCACTGTGCTTCTACACCTGCATTGCTTGCTGTTTGGGGTTTTAGGCTGGGTTTCTGTACAGCACTTTGAGATATCAGCTGATGTACGAAGGGCTATATAAATACATTTGATTTGATTTGAATTGGAGTTTTACCTGTGGATATATTTCAAGGCCTACCTTCAAACTCTGTGCCTCTTTGCTTGACATCATGGGAAAATCAAAATAAATCAGCCAAGACCTCAGATAAAAATGGTAGACCTCCACAAGTCTGGTTCGTACTTGGGTGCAATTTCCAAATGCCTGAAGGTACCACGTTCATCTGTACAAACAATAGTACGCAAGTATAAACACCATGGGACCACGTAGCTGTCACTCAGGAAGGAGACACATTCTGTCTCCTAGAGATGAATGTACTTTGGTGTGAAAATTGCAAATCAATCCCAGAACAACAGCAAATTACCTTGTGAAGATGCTAGAGGAAACAGGTACAAAAGTATCTATATCCACAGTAAAACGAGTCATATATCGACATAACCTGAAAGGCCGTTTAGCAAGGAAAAAGCTACTGCTCCAAAACCGCCACAAAAAAAAAGTATGATCTGCACATGGGGACAAAGATCATACTTTTTTGCGAAATGTCCTCTGGTCTGATGAAACAAAATTAGAACTGTTTGGCCATAATGACGATTGTTATGTTTGGAGGAAAAGGGGGAGGCTTGCAAGCTGAAGAACACCATCCCAACCGTGAAGCACGGGGGTGGCATCATCATGTTATGGGGTGCTTTGCTGCAGGATGGACTGGTGCACTTCACAAAATAGATGGAATCATGAGGCAGGAAAATTATATGGACATATTGAAGCAACATCTCAAGACATCAGTCAGGAAGTTAAAGCTTGGTTGCAAATGGGTCTTCCAAATGGACTTCCAAAGTTGTGGCAAAATGGCTTAAGGACAACAAAGTCAAGGTATTGGAGTGGCCATCACAAAACCCTGACCTCAATCC
This sequence comes from Oncorhynchus masou masou, assembly GCF_036934945.1. Classification (NCBI taxonomy): domain Eukaryota; kingdom Metazoa; phylum Chordata; class Actinopteri; order Salmoniformes; family Salmonidae; genus Oncorhynchus; species Oncorhynchus masou. The sequence goes on along the minus strand of NC_088234.1, from coordinate 13,416,033 downwards.
TATAGAAGATTTGTGGGCAGAACTGAAAAAGTGTGTGAGAGCAAGGAGGCCTACAAACTGGACTCTGTTACACCAGCTTTGTCAGGAGGAATGGGCCAAAATTCACCCAACTTATTGTGGGAAGCTTGTGGAAAGCTACCCGACACATTCGACCCAAGTTAAACAATTTAAAGGCAATGCTACCAAATAGTAATTGAGTGTATGTAAAGTGTATGTAAACTTCTGACCCAGAAATCAAAGCTGAAATAAAAACTGAGTTTAAATGTATTTGGCTAAGGTGTATGTAAACTTACAACTTCAACTGTATCTCCTCTCCTTTAATATTACATTATATTTAACATACATACACTACCGGTCAAACGTTTTAGAACACCTACACATGCCAAGACTGTGCAAAGCTGTCATCAAGGCAAAGGTGGGGGCCATTTGAATAATCTCAAATAAAATATATATTTTGATTTAATACTTCTTTAGTTACTACATTATTCCATATGTGTTGTTTCATAGTTTTGATGTCTTCACTATTATTCTATAATGTAGAAAATAGTAATAAAAAAATAAAGAAAAATCCTTGAAAGAGTAGGTGTTCTAAAACTGGTAGTGTACTGTATATAATTATCTAGTATACTAAATATAACATTTAGAACTTACTTGCATGACAGTCCGGCTCTGGTCACTTCACAGATACCGCTGTTGCAGTTTTTAGTGTTATTATGTCTGGGGTCACATGCCGTCAAACAGAGCAACTTCCCGTCTTTACTGTAAGGCTCAAAGTATTTAGCAAAATCAAGGTTGATTGTTTTCTGACATACAGCTGGGAGAGAGAGAAAGAGAGAGAGAGAGGGATTTTTCTTTACATGTTTCATTTCCTTCTTTATCTGGTCTAAACTCTTATTTTGTTAATGAGGGAATCTTTTCCCCTATCGGCTGCACCATCGTTCCCTTCCTCCACTTGTTCCTGCTTCCTGTCTTCCGTCTGAATGTTCTCACCTTTCTCATCAAGTGGCATTTCTTGTGGTTTTTCCACTGACTTAACAGTAAACGTAGGACATGCTGGGCGAAGAGCTGAAAAAATATGATAATGATATTACCAAATATTTTTGTCCATGTCTTAACAATGATAGTTTGATTTGAATTGTTGTGTGTATTTTGAAGGTATGTTTTTAGATGTGACTTTATGTATTGCTGTTACCTGAACACAATGCTAGATTTTCCAAAGCTAAAGTAACGTTGTCTACGAAGTTCTTGTACTGTTGCTCAGCTCCTGGTTCATTCAGAACCGTCAGAATGATATTGTGTGTGACGTTCAAACTTAAGAAAGGAGGTTGAGTAAACGTCTTTGAGGTTATTTTGCACTTAATTTCTTCCCACAGTGAGGCCTAACATTTGTTTTACCAGGGTTGGGGTCAATTCCGTTTCAGTTACAGTCAAGTCAGAAAGTAAACACAATTCCACATTTTACTCATTGAAAAGCATTGAAGAATTTCAGTGTACATATATCTGAATAGACTGAAAATGAAATGGAATTAACCCCAACCTTGGTGTTAACCAACCATCACCAAAACCAAAATCGAAAGGTTTATGTATCATAGTTAATGAATCACTTATTTAAATTACCTATATGATCCTGCCTTGGGGTTGTACAAGGAGTTTTCCATCTGAAAGCATCACAGAGCAAAATATCATCACTACACCATCTGCAACTTTCAGCTTCTCTGTGAAAAATGATTATAAAGTATGAATAAGAATGTAAGAGGTCCTCTTTGTCCTTTGCATTTACCCTTTTCTCCTCTATACCGCGTCCCAAGCGTATGGTTATAACTGACCCCTTACTGAGAGAACAAAAACAATGAAGACCAATGAGAATAATCTCTGCATAATCTTTGTTTACATTTTCATATAACCTCATGACAATGTGGACAGGTGTTTGTACTGTCAATAGATCAGCTTTATATAAGATAAGGGGTAGGACAGGATACAGGGTGAAATTGTCGTTTTGTAAATATGTACCATGGTGTTTTTGGTATGCTAGTCTAGTACCTCAGAGTTACGTTTTCCACTGTGAAATTCCGTATCCCTTTACTGCTGTAGTATTCCTCCATCTGAAATGTAAACAGTGGTCACTGCATATTCACAAAGACTTGAGATAAAATGAATTAACCCCATGGCCTCTGTGGCAATTAAATAGAAAATGAACAGCAGTTGTTATTTTTTTAATTTATCCACATTACTTTACAAATGTTTTATTTTACTTAAATGTATTTAACACTTAACTTGACAGTAATGTTTTGTCTTACCTCTGTTGTGAACTCCTTGACCTTGTCTGTGTATTCAGTTGAAGTTTTGTCGTTATATTTTTCTATGTACGGGGAATTAGTTTCCATATTTTTAACCACCGCGGTCCTATTGAGCGTACCTACAAGAAGACCAAGTGGCAACATTTGTGAATGCATCATAACCTATTGACAAATAAAATAGGTGAAGTAATATTTCTAATATATTATGCTTTCTGAGTTATCAAAGTGAAAAGAATCTAAGTCTTGTATTCATCACTTTTCTATTTCATTTGCTGTGATTATTAAGGGTAAGTAGGATCTCAGGGCTGTTTCGGTTTTGCAAATTGTATTTGTTTTACAAAATGTCTCACACACCTGGCACTATGTCAGTTTTAAAATCTCTGCAGGTCTCCCCGTGGAAGTCAGGAGGACAGTTGCAAGACTGTCCTTCAGGTGTACCTCCGTTCTCACACTGAATTGGTGGCGTAGCGGTGGTGGCAATAGTAGAAGTTGTACTTGGCAAAGATGGTTCGGCTGTAGTTCCAGCATCAGTAGTATCTGGTCTTGCTGTAGTTCCAGCATCGGTAATTCCTGGTTTGGCTGTAGTTCCAGCATCGGTAATTCCTGGTTTGGCTGTAGTTCCAGCATCAGTAATTCCTGGTTTGGCTGTAGTTCCAGCATCGGTAATTCCTGGTTTGGTTGTAGTTCCAGCATCGGTAATTCCTGGTTTGGCTGTAGTTCCAGCATCAGTAATTCCTGGTTTGGCTGTAGTTCCAGCATCGGTAGTATCTGGTTTGGCTGTAGTTCCAGCATCAGTAGTATCTGGTTTGGCTGTAGTTCTTGCATCCGTAATACCTGATTCGGCTGTAGTTCCAGCATCAGTGGTACCTGTTTCGGTGATGGGTCCGGCTTCAGTGGTACCTGTTTCAGTGATGGGTCGGGCTTCAGTGGTACCTGTTTCGGTGATGGGTCCGGCTTCAGTGGTACCTGTTTCGGTGATGGGTCCGGCTTCAGTGGTACCTGTTTCGGTGATGGGTCCGGCATCAGTGGTACCTGTTTCGGTGATGGGTCCGGCTTCAGTGGTACCTGTTTCGGTGATGGGTCCGGCTTCAGTGGTACCTGTTTCGGTGATGGGTCCGGCGTCAGTGGTACCTGTTTCGGTGATGGCTCCGGCTTCAGTGGTACCTGTTTTGGTGTTGGGTCCGGCTTCAGTGGTACCTGTTTCGGTGATGGGTGTGGCGTCAGTGGTACCTGTTTCGGTGATGGGTCCGGTTTCAGTGGTGCCTGTTTCGGTGATGGGTCCGGCTTCAGTGGTACCTGTTTCGGTGATGGGTCCGGCTTCAGTGGTACCTGTTTCGGTGATGGGTCTGGCGTCAGTGGTACCTGTTTCGGTGATGGGTCCGATTTCAGTGGTGCCTGTTTCGGTGATGGGTCCGGCTTCAGTGGTACCTGTTTCGGTGATGGGTCCGGCTTCAGTGGTACCTGTTTCGGTGATGGGTCCGGCATCAGTGGTGCCTGTTTCGGTGATGGGTCCGGAATCAGTGGTACCTGTTTCGGTGATGGGTCCGGCGTCCGTGGTACCTGTTTCGGTGATGGGTCCGGCTTCAGTGGTACCTGTTTCGGTGATGGGTCCGGCGTCAGTGGTACCTGTTTCGGTGATGGGTCCGGCTTCAGTGGTACCTGTTTCGGTGATGGGTCCGGCTTCAGTGGTACCTGTTTCGGTGATGGGTCCGGCTTCAGTGGTACCTGTTTCGGTGATGGATCCGGCTTCAGTGGTACCTGTTTCGGTGATGGGTCCGGCTTCAGTGGTACCTGTTTCGGTGATGGGTCCGGCTTCAGTGGTACCTGTTTCGGTGATGGGTCCGGCTTCAGTGGTACCTGTTTCGGTGATGGGTCCGGCTTCAGTGGTACCTGTTTCGGTGATGGGTCTGGCTTCAGTGGTACCTGTTTCGGTGATGGATCCGGCTTCAGTGGTACCTGTTTCGGTGATGGGTCTGGAATCAGTGGTACCTGTTTCGGTGATGGGTCCGGCATCAGTGGTACCTGTTTCGGTGATGGGTCCGGCTTCAGTGGTACCTGTTTCGGTGATGGGTCCGGCTTCAGTGGTACCTGTTTCTGTGATGGGTCCGGAATCAGTGGTACCTGTTTCGGTGATGGGCCCGGCTTCAGTGGTACCTGTTTCGGTGATGGGTCCGGCTTCAGTGGTACCTGTTTCGGTGATGGGTCCGGCTTCAGTGGTACCTGTTTCGGTGATGGGTCCGGCTTCAGTGGTACCTGTTTCGGTGATGGGTCCGGCTTCAGTGGTACCTGTTTCGGTGATGGGTCCGGCGTCCGTGGTACCTGTTTCGGTGATGGGTCCGGTATCAGTGGTACCTGTTTCGGTGATGGGTCCGGCTTCAGTGGTACCTGTTTCGGTGATGGGTCCGGAATCAGTGGTACCTGTTTCGGTGATGGGTCCGGCTTCAGTGGTACCTGTTTCGGTGATGGGTCCGGCTTCAGTGGTACCTGTTTCGGTGATGGGTCCGGCTTCAGTGGTACCTGTTTCGGTGATGGGTCCGGCGTCCGTGGTAACTGTTTCGGTGATGGGTCCGGCGTCAGTGGTACCTGTTTCGGTGATGGGTCCGGCTTCAGTGGTACCTGTTTCGGTGATGGGTCCGGAATCAGTGGTACCTGTTTCGGTGATGGGCCCGGCTTCAGTGGTACCTGTTTCGGTGATGGGTCCGGCTTCAGTGGTACCTGTTTCGGTGATGGGTCCGGCTTCAGTGGTACCTGTTTCGGTGATGGGTCCGGCTTCAGTGGTACCTGTTTCGGTGATGGGTCCGGCGTCCGTGGTACCTGTTTCGGTGATGGGTCCGGTATCAGTGGTACCTGTTTCGGTGATGGGTCCGGCTTCAGTGGTACCTGTTTCGGTGATGGGTCCGGAATCAGTGGTACCTGTTTCGGTGATGGGTCCGGCTTCAGTGGTACCTGTTTCGGTGATGGGTCCGGCTTCAGTGGTACCTGTTTCGGTGATGGGTCCGGCTTCAGTGGTACCTGTTTCGGTGATGGGTCCAGCGTCTGTGGTAACTGTTTCGGTGATGGGTCCGGCGTCAGTGGTACCTGTTTCGGTGATGGGTCCGGCTTCAGTGGTACCTGTTTCGGTGATGGGTCCGGAATCAGTGGTACCTGTTTCGGTGATGGGCCCGGCTTCAGTGGTACCTGTTTCGGTGATGGGTCCGGCTTCAGTGGTACCTGTTTCGGTGATGGGTCCGGCTTCAGTGGTACCTGTTTCGGTGATGGGTCCGGCTTCAGTGGAACCTGTTTCGGTGATGGGTCCGGCTTCAGTGGTACCTGTTTCGGTGATGGGTCCGGCGTCCGTGGTACCTGTTTCGGTGATGGGTCCGGTATCAGTGGTACCTGTTTCGGTGATGGGTCCGGCTTCAGTGGTACCTGTTTCGGTGATGGGTCCGGAATCAGTGGTACCTGTTTCGGTGATGGGCCCGGCTCCAGTGGTACCTGTTTCGGTGGTGGGTCCGGTTTCAGTGGTGCCTGTTTCGGTGATGGGTCCGGCGTCAGTGGTGCCTGTTTCGGTGATGGGTCCGGCGTTGGTGATACCTGTTTCGGTGATGGGCCCGGCTTCAGTGGTACCTGTTTTGGTGATGGGTTCGGCTTCAGTGGTACCTGTTTCGGTGATGGGTCCGGCTTCAGTGGTACCTGTTTCGGTGATGGGTCCAGCATCAGTGGTACCTGTTTCGGTGATTGGTCCGGAATCAGTGGTACCTGTTTCGGTGATGGCTCCGGCGTCGGTGGTACCTGTTTCGGTGATGTGTCCGGCATCAGTGGTACCTGTTTCGGTGATGGGTCCGGAATCAGTGGTACCTGTTTCGGTGATGGGTCCGGCTTCAGTGGTACCTGTTTCGGTGATGGGTCCGGCTTCAGTGGTACCTGTTTCGGTGATGGGTCCGGCTTCAGTGGTACCTGCTTCGGTGATGGGTCCGGCATCAGTGGTACCTGTTTCGGTGATGGGTCCGGCTTCAGTGGTATTTGTTTCGGTGATGGGTCCGGCTTCAGTGGTACCTGTTTCGGTGATGGGTCCGGCATCAGTGGTACCTGTTTCGGTGATGGGTCCGGAATCAGTGGTACCTGTTTCGGTGATGGGTCCGGCTTCAGTGGTACCTGTTTCGGTGATGGGTCCGGCTTCAGTGGTACCTGTTTCGGTGATGGGTCCGGCTTCAGTGGTACCTGTTTCGGTGATGGGTCCGGCATCAGTGGTACCTGTTTCGGTGATGGGTCCGGAATCAGTGGTACCCGTTTCGGCTGTACTTCCAGCATCAGTAGTACTTGGATTTTCTGTAGCAGTTGCAGGGATTTCTGTAGTTGAAAGTCGTTCTGTAGTTTCAGAGGTTTCTGTAGATGCCATTGGGGCACTGCTAGCAGAAACTGCAGTAACAACAGAAGTCACAGTTAGCTTTATTTACAGTGAAGGCTATTGTTACGTAATGTTATATTATGTATTTATTTAGTGTCATCAAGTTAAATATACTTTTTAAGTAATAATATCTTAATCACGTTCTCTCTCTCTCTCTAAGCATGGACACAAACTATCTCAGTTTTACTTGATTGGCTCTAATGCGTTAAGAAGGAAAGACATTCTACAAATTAACTTTTAACAAGGCACACCTGTTAATTTAAATTCATTCCAGGTGACTACCTCATGAGTTTGGTTGAGAGAATGCCAAGAGTGTGCAAGCTGTCATCATGCCCGAATACAAACTGTGTAGCTATTCCCTCCGCATGGCAATCAAACAAGCTAAGCGTCAGTAAAGAGGCAAAGTAGAGTCGCAATTCAACGGCTCAGACACAAGAGGTATGTGGCAGGGTCTACAGTCAATCACGGATTACAAAAAGGAAACCAGCCCCGTCGCGGACCAGGATGTCTTGCTCCCAGACAGACTAAATAACTTCTTTGCTCGCTTTGAGGACAATACAGTGCCACTGACACTGCCCGCTACCAAAACCTGCAGACTCTCCTTCACTGCAGCTGACGTGAGTAAAACATTTAAATGTGTTAACCCTCGCAAGGCTACAGGCCCAGACGGCATCCCCAGCCACGACCTCAGAGCATGCGCAGACCAGCTGGCTGGTGTGTTTACGGACATATTCAATCAATCCTTATCCCCACATGCTTCAAGAGGGCCACCATGGTTCCTGTTCCCAAGAAAGCTAAGGTAACTGTGCTAAACGACTACTAACGACTAACGGCCCCGTAGCACTCACTTCCGTCATCATGAAGTGCTTTGAGAGACTAGTCAAGGAACATATCACCTCCAGCCTACCTGACAACCCTAGACCCACTCCAATTTGCTTACCGTCCCAATAGGTCCACAGACGACGCAATCGCAACCAAACTGCACACTGCCCTAACCCATCTGGACAAGAAGAAGACCTATGTGAGAATGCTGTTCATCGACTACAGCTCAGCATTTAACACCATAGTACCCTCCAAACTCGTCATCAAGCACGAGACCCTGGGTCTCGACCCCGCTCTGTGCAACTGGGTACTGGAGTTCCTGACGGGCCGCCCCCAGGTGGTGAGGGTAGGTAACAACATCTTCACATCGCTGATCCTCAACACTGGGGCCCCACAAGTGTGCGTTCTGAGCTCTCTCCTGTACTCCCTGTTCACTCACGACTGCGTGGCCATGCACGCCTCCAACTCAATCATCAAGTTTGCGGACAACACTACAGTGGTAGGCTTGATTATCAACAAAAACGAGATGGCCTACAGGGAGGAGGTGAGGGCCCTCGGAGTGTGGTATCAGGAAAATAACCTCACACTCAACGTCAACAAAACAAAGGAGATGATCGTGGACTTCAGGAAACAGCAGAGGGAGCAGCCCCCTATCCACACCGACGGGACAGTAGTGTAGAGGGTAGAAAGTTCCTCGGCGTACACATCACAGACAAACTGAATTGGTCCACCAACACAGACAGCGTGGTAAAGAAGGCGCGGCATAGGGTAGTGAGGTCTGCACAACGCATAACCGGGGGCAAACTACCTGCCCTCCAGGACACCTACACCACCCGATGTCACAGGAAGGCCATAAAGATCATCAAGGACAACAACCACCCAAGCCACTGCCTGTTCACCCCACTATCATCCAGAAGGTGAGGTCAGTACAGGTACATCAAAGCAGGGATTGAGAGACTGAAAAACAGCTTCTATCTCATGGCCATCAGACTGTTATTGTCACTCCCTTACCTGAGTATTCTTTGTTTTCTTTCTATATTTTGGTTTGGTCAGGGTGTGACGAGGGTGGTATGTGTGTTTTTGTCTCATCTAGGGTGTTTGTACTGTCTAGGGGTTTTGTAGATTTATGGGGTTGTTTCCATCTAGATGTTTATGTAGGTCTATGGTTGCCTAGATTGGTTCTCAATTCGAGGCAGGTGTTTATCGTTGTCTCTGATTGGGAACCATATTTAGGCAGCCATCTTCTTTGGGTATTTTGTGGGTATTGTCTATGTTATGTTGCACGTTAGCACATGGTTTCATTAGCAGTCACGGTCGTCTTATCGGTTTCTTGTTTTGTTTATGTGTTCTTCGTGTTCTTCATGCAATAAAGAAGAATGTATTCTAACCACGCTGCGCTTTGGTCTACTCCATACGATGATCATGACAGTTAATTAAACAGCCACCACTAACATTGAGTGGCTGCTGCCAACATACTGACTCAACTCCAGTCACTTTACTAATGGAAAATTGATGTAAAAAATGTATCACTAGCAACTTTAAACAATGCCACTTAATTTAATGTTTACATAGCCTACATTACTCATCTCATATGTATATACTGTACTCTATACCATCTACTGCATCTTGCCATCTTTATGTAATACATGTATCACTAGCCACTTTAAACAATACCAATTTTATGTTTACCTACCCTACATTACTCATCTCATACGTATATACTGTACTCTATACCATCTACTGCATCTTGCCTATGCTGTTCTGTACCATCACTCATTCATATATGTACATATTCTTTATCCCTTTACACTTGTGTGTATAAGGTAGTTGTTGTGGAATTATTAGGTTAGATTACTCGTTGGTTATTACTGCATTGTCGGAACTAGAAGCACAAGCATTTCGCTACACTCGCATTAACATCTGCTAACCATGTGTATGTGACAAATAAAATTTGATTTGATTTGGGTACTTTGAAGAATCTAAAATATATTTTGATTTGTTTAACTATTTGTTGTTTACTATATGATTCCATATGTGTTATTTCATATTTTGATTTCTTCAATATTATTCTATAACTTAGAAGATAGTGAAGAAAATAAAGGAAAACCCTTGAATAAGTAGGTGTGTCCAAACTTTTGACTGGTACTGTATATATTTTTATTTATTTAAGAACTGTCAGTCTTTCAATTTTATTGCAGTTGAGAGTTGTAATAGTAGAATGCACAAGGTTCAATTGAGAAAATGCGGTAGTACAGTTCTCCTCTTGTTATGTCATTCACTGACAGATCTTAGATATCTATTTATAATTTCCAGCTGATCAACTAGCCCATGCCAGATACCAGCTGTCTAGGTCTTGTAGTTATTACGATGCCCATTGGGGCCTCAACCCCCAGGGGGCCCACATTGATTTTGTTGACTCACTTAGGTATCATAAGACATGGCAAAATGTGTTGAATTGCAGGAAATTATCTTGAAACTGTGAAATGTTCTCTCTGCCAATGGCAAAATGTGTTGAATTGCAGGAAATGACCATTATTTCTGACAATAAGAGGGGTCTTTTACTCCTCTTGTGTCAGTTATTATTTGTCTTTATGTTAATCATTTTTTCCTCTGCATAGTTGAAGGGTTCATAAGAATTTCACGGTAAAGTCTACACCCGTTGTATTCGGCGCATGTGATAAATTACATTTGATTTGAACAGTTTGGGGTCACATGGGTTGCAAGTTTGGGGTTTGTGACTACGCCAATAATGACAATATCCATCCGGACCTTTGCTACTTGGTAAAGTTGTGTGACGGGTAGTTTAGTACCTCTGTTATAGACTTTCATAAACTAATATTGAACAGGTTATAAACGTTCAGTAACTAATATTGAACAGGTTATAAACTAATATTGAACAGGTTATAAACTTTCAGAAACTAATATTGAACAGGTTATAAACTTTCATAAACTAATATTGTTCAAGTTAAATACATAATATAAACTGTAATACTGAACAGGTTATACACTAATATCTAAATCCTTATACAAAAAGTATAATATATAAATGTGAATATTGAACATGCTATAAAATCCCATAGACCCCTGTGTTATTGATCAGCAGAGTGAATCCACAGGCAGATAGCTGGCAAAGAGATCCAGAAGGATTGTTATCAGTTTTCAGTTTTCAACATTTTGAAAGGGTTTCCTGTTGTAATTATTGATCGGATTATAGACTTGTATAAACTGTCAAATTGAACAGGTTATAAACTGTATTTTAGAAACAGCATTAGACTTTCTTAAATTGTATTATCAAACCGGTTAAAGAGTGTAATATTTAACACATTATAAACGTTAATATTGAGTAACCTGTGATAAATTGTTATATCGAACAGATAATATATGTTGAAACCGTTATAAACACTTCTAAACTGCAATAATTGGTTTCCTATTGTAAAGTGCCGATCAGCAGAGTAAGCATTCTCACCAGCAGTGATCAACAGGCAGATGATTAGCCCAGAGATCCAGGAGCGGCTAATGCTGGTTATGGTCATGATGATGATCGTCTAGGTCCAGGTATCTCTCTCTCTACGATCCTTAGTCCTGATCCACTCACTGGTGGATGTACCTCTCTGTCAGAATGGTGTACTGAACACTACACACACCTGTACTCTAAACACACCTGTCCTCTACACACACCTCTGACACCCCCTGGTTTGAATGGCAGGGTTTAGCCTTGGGGTGTCGTGTTCAGTATGAGTCTGTCTAACCCTTGGACCCATTAATATGTGTGTGTGTGTGTGTGTGTGTGTGTGTGTGTGTGTGTGTGTGTGTGTGTGTGTGTGTGTGTGTGTGTGTGTGTGTGTGTGTGTGTGTGTGTGTGTGTGTGTGTGTGTGTGTGTGTGTGTGTCCAAATGTGTTTGGACCTACCTGGGTCCACGTATTGTTGTAAGGGGTGTCAGTGTCATAATGTTGCCTAATACTTACTGGATTGGATGCAAAATAGTTGGGACAAGATACTCAGCGTTATGAACCATAAATGCACTAACACTCCTGCCCCTATCAGGGGAACAGCAGGTGCTCTTTTGACGAGGTTATGATAGTCAGACAGGTTAGTTGAATATTTTTTACATTTTCCTCATTTAGCAGACACTCTTATCCAGAACAACTAGGGTTAAGTGCCTTGCTCAAGGTCACATCGACAGATTTTTCACCTAGTCAGCTCAGGGATTCAAACCAGCAACCTTTTGGCTACTGGCCCAGCTCTCTAACTGCTAGGCTACCTGCCACCCCTGATACCTGCACTACCAGATCCATGTATTATTTTGTTGTATGAATCTACATATCAGAATGTTACATTAACGAGATTGTTATTTTTAATAAACATTTTAGTCTTTTAGCAGACAATCTTATCAAGAGCAACTTACAGGAGCAATTAGGGTTACGTGCCTTGCTCAAGGGACAGATTTTTCACCTAGTCGGCTCAGGGATTCGAACCAGCGCCCTTTTGGTTACTGGTCCAACGCTCTTAACCACTAGGCTGTCCTTTTATTCAAATGTTGTTTTTTTAATGTGATTATTGGGTTTTATGCTCTGACAACGGAGGAGTCAGTGACAGTCAGGCAATGTAACTTGGTTGTGTCATGTCAATGATAGCATTGACGCAGGTTATCTGGGCTATTGTATCATCTAATATGGTACTTATGAATACACAAATATGAATCATTGAATCAGGAAGGGTGGGAAAGTGGTCTATTTTGGTGACATCACCTTTGGATTCTGTGGCAATCGCCACGCACACGCACACACACACACACACACACACACACACACACACACACACACACACACACACACACACACACACACACACACACACACACACACACACACACACACACACACATACACCTATTGTGTCTCTTTGTAGACCCTGGTAGGTTTGTGTTTCCAGTAATCATTAAACTAATCCAGTAATCATTGACAGTTAAACTGGGTGTAGAGTTACTGTATCACCTAACACAGACAACAGGAAATAAAGGCAAGTCATGTTTCTGCCAGTGAATTGTGAAATACTGCTTATCATATGAGACAAAGGCATGGCCAAAAGGACCTCATTGGTAGCCTGTGGTAACAGTGAGTTCATAGCGTCATAAGTTTCTTTGTTAATGGTGTAATAGGACTGAGTGTAGTTTTTCGCTACAAGTTTTACATGTCCCACTATGTTCCAAACAGATTCCTTTGAGTTAGGTTTCCTTTACAGTGTACCTGTGTAAAGGTATTGTGCAACTTTCACACAGATAACAGGAGAGAGACAGTAAGTTCCCCACATGCCCTAAAAAGGTCATAACCCTTGCCTTTCAGAGTTCTGATAAGATTGATAAGGGGTATCAGAAACACTCAAGATTAGCGGCGTGGAAGGCATTTACAGTATGTGATCAAACCCTTATAATTAAGCTGTATCGATTTAATATGGTATTGCACCCTATTCCCTATATAGCCTTATGGGTAGTGCAGTGGAAAAAGGGAGCCATTTGGGACACAGTCTTAATGAGAATGTATGACCCAACAAACATCTAACTGTGTTATTTGTTGGAACGTTGAACTTTGATGTTTATCCATTGTGAGACTGGCTCCTTTGGGTTCAGAGAGTTGGCCATCTTGATACACAACAGCATTATAAACATCATAAAGGTAAGCGGGAAGGCTAGGGTGACCCTAGAATAGAAATTAGGAATAGACTAAATATGTTAGCCCTGTTTTTTCTGTCTATTGATTACCTGGGAAGCTTAGCTGAAGTAGACATCCTCATGTTATTTATGTTAGTGCAGGGTGAGCTACACATGTGGACTTCCTACTAGGGCACATTACATCAGTGCTAACAGTATAGTTAATAGGGACATGACTACTGCATACAATAGCTGTAAGATCAGCAGCGGCATTAAGGGCAGTTAGAGCTAAAAACAGCCCACGTTAACATACATAGTGTCACGCCCTGGTCTATATTTATTATGTTTATCTTCATTTATTGGGTCAGGCCAGGGTGTGACATGGGTTTATTTGTGGTGTGTTTCGTCTTGGGGTTGTGTGGGGTGTATAGCATAGTCATTGGCTGCCTGAGGCGGTTCTCAATCAGAGTCAGGTGATTATCGTTGTCTCTGATTGGGAACCATATTTAGGTAGCCATATTCTTTGTGTGTTTTGTGGGGGATTGTCCTTAGTGTCCTTGTTTCTGTCTCTATGTTAGTTTACACTAGTATAGGCTGTTTCGGTTTTCGTTACGTTCTTTTTGTTTTGTAGTATTTGTATTGATTCGTGTTTTACGTTTTCATTAAACATGGATCGCAATCTACACGCTGCATTTTGGTCCGACTCTCCTTCACCTACAGAAAACCGTAACACATAGCTTAAGAAACAAGGTTCATGAAGTCAATAACATGCTAGTAACAGATGACATTCATATTCTCTGAAACTCACTTAGATAATATATGACAATACAGTGGTAGCAATACATGGCTATAACATCTACCGAAAATACAGAAATGCCAATGGTGGAGGTGTTGCCTTGTATATTCAGAACCACATTCCTGTAAAGCATAGAGAGGACCTCATGTTAAGTACTGTTGAAGTAATATAGTTCTACAGGTTCATTTACCTCACCGAAAGCCCATTCTTGTGGGAAGCTGCTGTAGATCACCAAGTGCTAACAGTCAGTATCTGGATAATATGTGTGAAATGCTTGATAATGGAAGTTATATCAATAGAGACGTATATTTTCTGGGTGATTTTAAATATTAACTGGCTTTCATTAAATTGCCCACTCAAGGAAAGGCTTCAAACTGTAACCAGTGACTGCAACCTGGTTCAGGTTATCAGTCAACCTACCAGGGTAATTACAAACATGCCCTGACCTTAGTTAACTTTGTTTTCTTTATTATTTTGGTTAGGTTAGGGTGTGACAAGGGTGGTTTGTTTAGTTGTTGTATTGTCTAGGATTTTTTGTATGTCTAGGGGGTTTTGTATGTCTCGGAGTTTTGGTATGTCTTGGGGTTTATATGTCTATGGTTGCCTAGATTGTTTCTCATTCAGGGACCGCTGTTTATCGTTGTCTCTGATTGGGGACCATGTTTAGGTAGCCATATTCCTTGGGTATTTTGTGGGTTGTTATACTATGTTTAGCTGCCTGTTCTGCACTAGCCATATAGCTTCACGGTTCGTTTTGTTGTTTTGTACAGTTTTGTGTCACGACTTCTGCCGAAGTCGTTGCCTCTCCTTGTTCGGGCGGTGCTCGGCGTTCGACGTCACCGGTCTTCTAGCCATCATTGATCCATTTTTCATTTTCCATTGGTTTTGTCTTCTCTTCCCACACACCTGTTTTCAATCCCATTCATTACCTGTTGTGTATTTAACCCTCTGTTTCCCCTCATGTCTTTGTCAGAGATTGTTTATTGTCAGTGTAGTGTTTTTGTTGTATAGGTGCGCGACGGGTCTTCGTACCCATATTTGTTTATGTTCCTTTTTTCTGTTTAGTGTTATGGAGCATGTTACTAGGACATTATTAAAAGACTCCATTTTACACTCCGTTTGACTCTCCTGCGCCTAACTTCCCTGCCACCTATACACATATGCCTGACAGAATCTCTGACCAAAACCATGAAGTCAGCAGGAGAGGACACTATGCTCATGGAGCTGGAGGAACGCGTTCGGGAACAAGAGGAGGAGATTGACTGTATAAGCTCCGTCATGGATCGCATTGTCCAGAATATGGATCGCTGGGAGAGACAGGGAGTTTCTCCAGCGCCACCACCACCACAACCGGCATCTCCCTTGAACGTTTTTTCCTCTCCGGAACCGAAGATCCATTTATCCCTACCCACGGGATACAAAGGAGATACTGCCGGCTGCCAGGGATTACTCCTTAAACTGAACTTGTATCTAGCCACGGCCTCCCCAGTACCATCTGACCATGACAAGAGTTACGCCCTCGTCTCATGCCTCACCGGGAAAGCCCTGGAATGGGCCAGCGCTGTGTGTAGAAGGGAGGATGCGGCGTTGGACCATTTTGAGGAGTTCACCCGCCAATTCCAGATAGTATTCGATCATCCACCTGAAGGCAAAGCAGCGGGGGAGCTCCTCTATCATCTGAGGCAGGAGACGAGGAGTGCACAGGAGTTTGCTTTGGAGTTTAGGACCTTGGCTGCCGGCGCTGGATGGAGCGACAGGGCCCTGATCGACCATTACCGTTGTAGTCTACGCGAGGACGTATGTCAGGAGCTGGCCTGTAGAGACACCACCCTCACCTTCGACCAGCTGGTGGACATGTTCATCAAGCTGGACAACATGCTGGCTACTCGTGGACGTCTAGATCGGGGTCTGGTTGTTCCATCCTCCCGCACCCTCTCTCCCGAACCTATGGAATTGGGAGGGATGGTGCGCAGGGAGACCGGAGGGGGTTCCCGCTCGAGCACCATTCATGGTCGCAGAGGGCACACTGCTGGTCGGTGCCGGGTTGGTTCCTCTGGGAATAGAGAAGGCAGGCAGGTTATTCTGGCATCACCCCAGGTGAGTAGGCACCATTCTCATCCAGAGCCCTCTGTTGCACTAATGTTTGTTTCGGTCTCTTTTTCTGATTTTTCCCTGCATTCCCAGTATAAGGCGCTAGTAGATTCAGATGCGGCTGGGAATTTCATTAATGTAAGTTTAGCTCATAGTTTAGGAATCCCTATTGTTCCTGTGGATATGCCTTTCCCTATTCATGCCTTAGATAGTCGACCATTAGGGTCAGGGTTTATCAGGGAGGTAACCGCACCTTTGTGTATGATAACGCAGGAGGGTCACAAGGAGAAGTCTTTTCCTTATTGATTCTCCTGCATATTCTGTGGTGTTCGGCCTACCCTGGTTAGCTTGCCATAACCCCACTGTTTCTTGGCCACAGAGGGCTCTCACGGGGTGGTCGCGAGAACGCTCAGGTAGGTGTTTAGGGGTTTCCGTTGGTGGTACTACGGTGGAAAGTTCAGACCAGGTCTCCACCCTGCGCATTCCCCCCGACTATGCCGATTTGGCTCGCGCCTTCTGTAAGAAAGAAGGCGACTCAATTACCAGCCCATCGACAGGGGGATTGTGCGATAGATCTCCTGGTAGACGCTGCATATCCCAAGAGTCACGTGTATCCCCTGTCGCAAGCGGAGACGGAGGCTATGGAGACATATGTCTCTGAATCCCTGCATCAGGGGTTCATTCAGCCATCCATTTCACCCGTCTCTACGAGTTTCTTTTTTGTGAAAAAAAGGATGGCGGTTTACGCCCGTGCATTGATTATCAAGGTCTTAATAAATCACAGTGAAATATAGTTACCCGCTACCTCTGATCAATACGGTTATTGAGTTAATGCACGGGGCATGTTTTTTCACAAAATTGGATCTCAGGAGTGCGTACAATCTGGTGCGTATTCGGAAGGGTGACGAGTGGAATACGGCATTTAGCTCCACCTCAGGTCATTATGAGTACCTTGTCATGCCATATGGGTTGGTGAATGCTCCATCAGTTTTCCAATCATTTGTAGATGAGATCTTCAGGGACCTGCACGGGCAGGGTGTAGTGGTGTATATCGATGATATTCTGATATACTCTGCTACATGCGCCGAGCATGTGTCCCTGGTGCGCAGGGTGCTTGGTCGCCTGATGAAGCATGATCTATATGTCAAGGCTGAGAAATGCTTGTTCTTCCAACAATCCATCTCCTTCCTAGGGCATCGGATTTCCACTTCAGGAGTGGAGATGGAGAGCGACCGCATTACAGCCGTACGTAATTAGCCAACTCCAACCACGGTAAAGGAGTTGCAGCGTTTATTGGGGTTTGCCAATTACTACCGGAGGTTTATCCGGGGTTTTGGTCAGGTGGCAGCTCCCATTACCTCCCTGCTAAAGGGGGGCCCAGTGCGCTTGCAGTGGTCGGCTGAGGCGAACAGGGCTTTTGAGCACCTGAAGACTCTGTTTACCTCGGTGCCTGTGCTGGCTCATCCGGATCCCTCTTTGCCATTCATAGTGGAGGTGGACACATCCGAAGCTGGGATAGGAGCAGTGCTCTCTCAGCGTTCGGGAAACGCCACTGAAACTTCGCCCCTGTGCTTTCTTTTCGAAGAAGCTCAGCCCGGCGGAGCGAAACTATGATGTGGGGAACCGAGAGCTGTTAGCTGTCATAGAAGCCTTGACGGTGTGGAGGCATTGGCTTGAGGGGGCTAAACACCCTTTTCTCATCTGGACTGACCACCGCAATCTGGAGTACATCCAGCAGGCGAAGAGATTGAAACCTCGCCAGGCAAGGTGGGCCATGTTTTTCACTCGTTTTGTGTTTACTCTTTCTTACAGACCAGGCTCCCAGAATGTTAAGGCAGACGCATTGTCTCGGCTGTATGACACAGAGGAGCGATCCATGGATCCCACTCCCATACTCCCAGCTTCGTGTCTGGTGACGCCTGTAGTGTGGGAGCTGGACGCGGACATTGAGCGGGCATCACGTGCAGAGCCTTCTCCCCCTGAGTGTCCAGCTGGTCGTCTGTACGTTTCGTCTGCTGTCCGCAACCGATTGATCTATTGGGCTCACACGTCACCCTCCACTGGTCATCCTGGGATAGGTCGGACGATGCGCTGTCTTGAAGGGAGGTACTGGTGGCCCACTTTAGCTAAAGACATGAGGATTTATGTTTCTTCCTGCTCGGTGTGCGCCCAGTGCAAGGCTCCTAGACACCTTTCCAGAGGTAAGCTACAACCTTTACCCGTTCCTCAATGACTGTGGTCGCACCTGTCGGTGGATTTTTTGACTGATCTTCCACCTTCACAGGGTTACACCACGATCCTGGTCGTTGTGGATCGGTTTTCAAAGTCCTGTCGGCTCCTCCCTTTGCCCGGTCTCCCTACGGCCTTACAAACTGCAGAGGCCCTATTTACACACGTTTTCCGGCACTATGGGGTGCCTGAGGATATAGTGTCTGATCGGGGTCCCCAGTTCACATCAAGGGTCTGGAAGGCGTTCATGGAGCGTCTGGGCATCTCGGTTAGTCTTACCTCAGGTTTTCACCCCGAGAGTAATGGCCATGTGGAGAGAGTTAACCAGGATGTGGGTAGGTTTCTGCGGTCTGGGCCCTGGGCAGAGATGGCTCAGAACTTGCTACGTCACTCCTCCACTAACCTTACTCCTTTTCAATGTGTATTAGGCTATCAGCCGGTTCTGGCTCCTTGGCATCAGAGCCAGACCTAGGCCCCTGTGGTGGACAATTGGTTTCGGCGCACTGAGGAGACCTGGGAGGCAGCCCACGTCCACCTTCAGCGTGCCATAAGGCGCCAGAAAATTGGCGCAGACCGTCGCCGCAGTGAGGCCCCAGTGTTCGCACCAGGGGACAGGGTCTGGCTCTCGACCCGAAACCTGCCCCTCCGCCTGCTCTGCCGGAAGCTGGGTCCGCGGTTTGTGGGGTCGTTTAAAGTCCTGAGGAGAGTGAACTCAGCTTTGTCTCAGGATGGTAAGTTGGTGGTTGAAGATATCCCTCCAGTGGTGTGGGGGCTGTGCTTTGGCAAAGTGGGTGGGGTTATATCCTTCCTGTTTGGCCCTGTCCGGGGGTGTCCTCGGGTGGGGCCACAGTGTCTCCTGACCCCTCCTGTCTCAGCCTCCAGTATTTATGCTGCAGTAGTTTATGTGTCGGGGGCTGGGGTCAGTTTGTTATATCTGGAGTACTTCTCCTGTCCAATTCGGTGTCCTGTGTGAATCTAAGTGTGCGTTCTCTAATTCTCTCCTTCTCTCTCTCGGAGGACCTGAGCCCTAGGACCATGCCCCAGGACTACCTGACATGATGACTTCTTGCTGTCCCCAGTCCACCTGGCCGTGCTGCTGCTGCTCCAGTTTCAACTGACCTGAGCCCTAGGACCATGCCCCAGGACTACTTGACATGATGACTCCTTGCTGTCCCCAGTCCACCTGGCCGTGCTGCTGCTCCAGTTTCAACTGTTCTGCCTTATTATTATTCGACCATGCTGGTCATTTATGAACATTTGAACATCTTGGCCATGTTCTGTTATAATCTCTACCCGGCACAGCCAGAAGAGGACTGGCCACCCCACATAGCCTGGTTCCTCTCTAGGTTTCTTCCTAGGTTTTGGCTTTTCTAGGGAGTTTTTCCTAGCCACCGTGCTTCTACACCTGCATTGCTTGCTGTTTGGGGTTTTAGGCTGGGTTTCTGTACAGCACTTTGAGATATCAGCTGATGTACGAAGGGCTATATAAATAAATTTGATTTGATTTGATTATAGGTTACAACTGCCCACTAATTACCGTATTAACCCCTCGTTCCATGTGTCTCTCCTCAGGCCGGTGGTGGCTGGCCCGCTCCAGGAGGCTGAAGTGTGTGATGTTCCTCCGCCTCCTCTAGACATCGAGGGGGTTCCGGCGTACTCTGTTCGATCCATTTTGGATTCGAGACGTCGGGCGAGGGGCCTTCAGTACCTCGTGGACTGGGAGGGTTACGGGCCGGAGGAGAGATGCTGGGTTCCGGTGGAGGACATGTTAGATCCTTCCATGTTATCAGAATTCCACCGTCTCCATCCGGATCGCCCTGCACCTCGCCCTCCGGGTCGTCCCCGAGCCGCGCGTCAGGGGGAGTACTGTCACGACTTCTGCCGAAGTCGTTGCCTCTCCTTGTTTGGGCGGTGCTCGGCGTTCGACGTCACTGGTCTTCTAGCCATCATTGATCCATTTTTCATTTTCCAATGGTTTTGTCTTGTCTTCCCACAAACCTTATTTCAATCCCATTCATTACCTGTTGTGTATTTAACTCTATGTTCCCCTCATGTCTTTGTCAGAGATTGTTTATTTTCAGTGTAGTGTTTTTGTTGTATAGGTGCGCTACGGTTCTTCGTACCCATATTTGTTTATGTTCCTTTTTTCTGTTTAGTGTTATGGAGCATGTTACTAGGACATTATTAAAAGACTCCATTTTACACTCCGTTTGACTCTCCTGCGCCTGACTTCCCTGCCACCTATACACATATGCCTGACATTTTGTTCAGTGTTCTCTCTTTCATTAAAGAGTTATGTACACTTACAACGCTGCACCTTGGTCTCCTCATTATGACGACAGTGACACAAATTTCCTAATGCTGCAGAAATTCCTTTAAAACAGTATCCAAATCCATCGGATGTAGTGATCACAATATAGTAGCCATATCTAGGAAAACCAACATTCCAAAGGCTGGGCCTAACAACATTGACAAATACGCTGATTCGGTGAGCGAGTTCATTAGAAAGTGCATTGGCGATGTTATACCCACAGCAATGATTAAAACATTCCCAAACCAGAAAGAGTGGATTGATGGCAGCATTCGCGCGAAACTGAAAGCGTGAACCACTGCTTTTAACCAGGGCAAGGTGACCGGAAACATGACCGAATAAAAACAGTGTAGCTATTCCCTCCAAGGCAATCAAACAAGCTAAGCATCAGTACAGAGACAGAGTAGAGTCGCAATTCAACAGCTCAGACACAAGAGGTATGTGGCAGGGTCTACAGTCAATCACGGATTACAAAAAGAAAACCAGCCCCGTCGCGGACCAGGATGTCTTGCTCCCAGACAGACTAAATAACTTTTTTGCTCGCATTGAGGACAATACTGTGCCACTGACACAGCCCGCTACAAAAACCTGCGGACTCTCCTTCATTGCAGCTGACGTGAGTAAAACATACAATACGTTTTGTAGTGATTCCTATGTTGTTGATGTGAATGATTTGTAATGAGGAGCAACCATACACTGCACTTGACACATTTATGAAATCCATTATTCCAGTTACTAATAAGCATGCACTCATTAAGAACATTACTGTAAAAACTGTTAAATCCTCTTGGATTGACGAGGAGTAAAACATTTGGGGATGAGGCGAAAGGTTTGCCAAATAAGTCTGGCAGCACCACCGATTGTCAAACGTACTGCAAATTTAGAAATCATCTGACTTAACTGAAAGAAATAAGAAAATATACTATGAAACAAAGATAAATTATATAAAAAATGAAACTAAAAAGCTTTGGAGCACCTTAAATTACATTTTAGGCAAAAAGGCAAAGTCAGCTCGATCATTCATTGAATCAGGTGACTCATTCCTCACAAAACCCAGTGATATTGCCAGATGCTTTAATGATATTTTCATTGGCAAGATTAGCAAATTTAGCAACAAATGCTGACCAAATTATGAAAGACAAGCTTTGTAAATTTCAATTTCATAAAGTCAGTGTGGAAGAGGTGAAAAAAATATTGTTGTCTATCAACAATGACAAGCCACCGGGGTTTGACAACTTGGATGGAAAATTACTGAGGATAATAGCGGACGATATTGTCACTCCTATTTGCCGTATCTTCAATTTAAGTGTGTGGCCTCAGGCCTGGAGGGAAGCAAAAGTCATTCTGTGAACATTCAACATGCACAGCACATACACAAATGACTGATGATTGGATGAGAGAAATAGATAAAAAAGATTGTGGGGGCTGTTTTGTCAGACTTTAGTACTTTAGTATTGCTATATTGTGAATAAAGAGTTTCCTGTCTAACAGAACACAGAGAGTGTTCTTTAATGGAAGCCTCTCCAACATAATCCAGGTAGAATCTGGAATCCCCCAGGGCAGCTGCCTTGGCCCTTTACTCTTTTCAATCTTTGCTAACAACATGCCACTGGCATTGAGTAAGGCCAGTGTGTCTATGTATGCTCATGACTCAACACTATACACATCAGCTACTACAGTGACTGAAATGACTGCAACACTTAACAAAGAGCTGCAGTTCATTTCAGAATTGTTGGCAAGGAATAAGTTAGTCCTAAATATTTCAAAAACTTAAAGCATTGTATTTGGGACAAATAAACCTCAACTAAATATTGCATTAAATAATGTGGAAATTGAGCAAGTTGAGGTGACTAAACTGCTTGGAGTAACCCTGGATTGTGAACTGTCATGGTCAAAACATATTCATACAACAGTAGCTAGGGTGTGCTTCTACACCTGCATTGCTTGCTGTTTGGGGTTTTAGGCTGGGTTTCTGTACAGCACTTTGAAATATCAGCTGATGTAAGAAGGGCTTTATAAATACATTTGATTTGATTTGAGGAAGGGAAGAAGTATGTCCCTAATAAAGCACTGCTCTACCTTCTTGACCACACTATCAACAAGGTAGGTCCTACAGGCTTTAGTTTTGTCACACCTGAACTCTGTTCAGTCATGTGGTCAGGTTTCACAAAGAGGGACTTAGGAAACTTACAACTGGCTCAGAACAGGGCAGCACGGCTGGCCCTTAATTTTACACGGGGAGCTAATATTAATGATATGCATGTCAATCTCTCATGGCTCAAAGTGGAGGGGAGATTGACTTCATCACTACTTGTTTTTGTAAGAAGTGGTGACAAGCTGAATGCGCCGAGCTGTCTGTTTAAACTACTAGCACACAGCTCAGTCACCCATGCATACCCCACAAGACATGCCACCAGAGGTCTCTTCCCAATCCCCAAGTCCAGAACAGACTATGGGAGGCTCACAGTACTACATAGAGCCATGAGTGCATGGAACTCTATTCCACATCAGGTAACGGATGCAAGCAGTAGAATCAGATTTTTTTTAAACACAAATGAGGGACTGTGAAGTGACGCACACACAGGTACAGACACATGCACACACACACGCTAGCAAACGCACTCTACACACACACATACATTGTTGTTTGGTGGTATTATCCATTTTGTATTGTAGATATGCAGTGAGGTATTAATGTTATATGATGCACTGTTATATCATTTGTTTTATGTGTGATATAAGCGCCTTAATGTGTTTGGACCCGAGGAATAGTAGCTGCTGCCTTGACCGAAACCTAACCTTAATACTTAGCAGCTAATGGGGATCCCTAATAAATACAAATATTTATTTAGATATTAGATATAATAATGGATGGGATATGCAGTACAGTGTGTATTCCACCAAGTTATTCAAGGTGATTTAAGAGGTGCGCCTGATAGATCCAACTCCTCCACTATCAAAGCACCAGAGTGCGATTGATTAAATGGACATGAATGGCATCTCCATACCCCTAACTCCCTAACCCTTAACACCCTTAACACTCTAAATCCAACATGGTTTTGCTGACCAGTTGTGTCTCTAGATTTTCCCTTCACTTTGGCGATGTCACGAGCGGCAGCCATTTTGTGCCAGAAAGCACATCACGCTTCACTTCACTTTACTGCCGTTATCTAACATTTATCACACCGGTATGTCAAGGCTTCATTCAGATCGTTCAAGGCAGTTAAATAGGTTTATACTTTTACTATCTGTCTCTCTGACACTTAAACTGAAGAAGATATTTTTGGTTTAGACCTGGGAACTCATTTATAAAATGTTTTTAGTTTTTATACTACATTTCAAACACAATATGAGAACATTTGGTTCATACATTGTCTACACTCATTAATAAAGTTGTGTTGGACACAAATAAACATACCATGGTTCTACTCTCATTTTCTCAGACATTTTTGGTGTGGCCCTGGTGAACAGTGTTCTTGAAGAGTGTAGTATGGTGTACCATCTCAACCAGGGCTCCACGTAGGCTTTTAACACTTCTCCATCATATCGTGTTTCTCAGGTGTCTATGTTCATGTAAAAATGTACAATTTAAAAGTTTGTCTGACCATTGGACCCATTGAGGTATATTTGTGTGTGTGCGTTTCTCAAGTGTCTATGCGCCCATGTAAAAATGTACATTTAAAAGTTTAAATTTTTACCTCTGTGACGTACAGGAAGGAATGAGATGACGAGTTAACGAATGGGAAAGGGAGGGTGAGTCAGAGAGGGTGAGTCTCAGTTGTAGCTGAGAGGGACGGAGGCAGGGAGGGTCTCTGTGCTCTCTGTCATTACTAGAAAGGGCGATGGTGTTGGACCTTATATTATCTAATGTTTGGCCAATCTGTCATCCCAACAAACAGTTACAATGGACATGACCACATTTAAACATATATCTTGCCAAATCCCAACCTATGACTTTATGACTGCAGTAAAAACAATCATCCATAACCATGAAATTATATGAGTGCTGAAGAAAGACATATTCCAAAGGACATAGATTTATCTCTCTCTAAGTGGCCATAACATTGTTTATGACAGTGTACAGTGCCCATCCCCAATGGCACCCTATTCCCTATAGAGTGTCCTACTTTTGACCCTGGGGCCCATAGGGATCTAGTCAAAAGTAGGGCACTATTTAGGGAATAGGGTGCCATTTGGGATGCACAGATGGGCTATGTGACCACATAGCATTGTTTATGATTGTCACCCCATCCCTAGTGATTTTTTTGTACCTATATAATGCTTTTCAGAGAATATTAAAGCGCAAAAAAAGTTAAACTACAAAATGTAAATGATGGTGATTGAAAGTCTCAGTCAGCTTAACATTCATGTTTATGTGTTCATATTTTATCTTGTCATATCTGTTGATTTGTAATCCTATATTCTCACTGATGAAGACTGAATCTGATCTTCATGGCTCAGCAAAACAACAGTTCAGAAGGAGAAGGAGAGAGGGGGCAGAGAGAGAGGAGAGAGAGATTGTTTTAAAGATTGCTTTGAAAAACAGACTCTAAACCCAAAATAACTACATTTTCTTTGAAAGCTGTTAGTCCATGTTCCGACTGATTCCTTCCACATTTGTGCAAAAAGTGGGTCACATTTTGTGTTAGGACAGACATCAGATAAACTGTTCAGAATTTCATTTTGCTGTGTTTTATTACAGCTATTCTCTTCCGCAATTCTCTTCTGTCACTTGATGGACACCCACCCTCCCTCCCTCCCTCTCGCTCTATCTCTCTCTCTACCCCCACCCTCCCTCCCTCCCTCCCTCTCGCTCTATCTCTCTCTCTACCCCCTCTCTACCTCTCACCCGCTTTTTACATACCCACCCGTCCATCTCTCTATTCAATTGGAAGTGGCTTTATTGGGCATGGGAAACAGATGTTTACATTGCCAAAGCAAGTGAAATAAACAAGAAACAAAAGTGAGAAGTAACAAAACAACATCATCAAAAACTATTGGAAATTAACAGTTAACATTGTACTCACAAAGGTTTCAAACAAAAAAATATAACACTTGAAAAATCTTTATTAGCTATGTGCAGAGTTTTTAACAATGTGCAAACAGATGTAGTACCCTATCGAGAACCGTAAAGGTTTATTCAGCTGTCCCCATAGGAGAACCCTATGAAGAACCCTTTTTTGTTCCAGGTAAGAACCCTTTTGGGTTCCACGTAGAACCTTTTCCACAGACGGTTCTACATGGAACCAAAAAGGGTTCTCCTATGGGGACAGCCAAAGTCACCTTTGGAGCCCGTTTCTTTCTAAGAGTGTATGAGTAATGGTGAAAGATAAATAAACAGATAAATATTGGTGGTATTTACAATGTTCTTTGTGTTCCTCTGGTTGCCCCTTTCTCATGGCAACGGGACACATATTTTGCTGCTGTGAATGCACATTTTGTGGTATTTTGAATGACAGATATGGATGTTTATCACTGTTTGAATTGTTATTGAATTCTTTGTGGGTCTTTGGGAAATATGTGTCTCTAATATTGTCATACATAACTGCATTGTTGGTTAAGGGCTTGTAAGTAATACAACACTGTTGTATTTCGCGCATGTAACAAATACCATTTGATTTGATTTGACATTTGGCAGGAGGTTAAGAAATGCAGCTCAGTTTCCACCGCATTTTGTGGGCAGTGTGCACATAGCCTGTCCTCTCTCAAGAGCCAGGTAGGCCTGCGGCGGCCTCTCTCAATAGCAAGGCAATGCTCACTTAGTCTGTACATACTCAAGGAATTTCTTAATTTTGGGTCAGTCACCGTGGTCAGGTATTCTGTCACTGTGAACTCTCTGTTTAGGGCCAAATAGCATTCCAAAACTCTTACTTTTCTTGTTGATTCTTTCCAGTGTGTCAAATAGTTATCTTTTTGCTTTCTCATAATTTGGTTGTGTCAAACTGTGTTGCTGTCCTGGGGCTCTGTGGGTTCTGTTTGTGTTTGTGAACAGAGCCCCAGAACCAGCTGGCCGAGGCTCTCTAATTATGGGATGGAAGCAAATGAACAAGGGAGCAATGCTGCCCCCTATGGAGTAGTTTGTTATTGGATGTGTGAGTGCGTGTGTACTTCTCTTATCAACATGAACTCTGTTTTACGGTTTCTCTCTCTCCCAATCTTTGATACGAGTCACATTGTGACACTCGACTTGTGTATTTGTGATTGGTCCATAGCGAGCTCAATGCCAAATGTTTCCGAAACAAGTTTTTATTACCATGGTCACTCCAATCTGATCATCTCTGACGCCACCTTCCTCTCGTTAATATTTTAGCTTTCCACCATGCAGCTTCTGTATCACCTGTCACTCCACTCCACGCCCTATATTCAGCCACAGATGTTCCCTGCACACATGGCTAGAGCTTGGAGTGACAGACAACAGGCGGAAACAGGCACTGAATAGATGCTAAAAATATCTGCTCAATTGAAAGACAGTAATGTGATTTGAAATCTATGTATGTACAGTATCTATTTATGTGATCCTATCATATAAAGTACCAGTCAAAGGTTTGGACACATCTACTCATTTAAGGGTTTTTCTTAATTTTTTTACTATTTTACACATTGTAGAATAACTGTGAAGACATCAACACTATGAAATAACACATATGGAATGATGTAGTAACCAAAAAAGTTTTAACAAATTAAATGTAAAATACCATTTACAATTGAGATTCTTCAAAGTAGCCACCCATTGCCTTGATGACAGCTTTGCACACTCTACACATTCACTCTACCAGCTTCATGAGGAATGCTTTTCCAATAGTCTTGAAGGACTTCCCACATATGCTGAGCACTTGTTGGCTGGTTTTCCTTCACTCTGCGGTCCAACTCATCCCAAACCATCTCAATTGGATTGAGCTCGGGTGATTGTGGAGGCCATGTCCTCTGATGCAGCACTCCATTACTCTCCTTCTTGGTCAAATAGCCCTTACACAGCCTGGAGGTGTGTTGGCCATTGTCCTGTGGAAAAATAAATCATAGTCTCACTAAGCGCAAAGCAGATGGGATGGCGTATCATTGCAGAATGCTGATAGTGTCATCAGCAAAGCGCCCCTACACCATTACACCTCCTCCTCCATGCTTGACAGTGGCAACCACACGTGTGGAGATCATCCATTCACCTACTCTGCATCTCACAAAGACACGGCGGTCAGAACCAAAAAGTTGATGTTGAGATGTGTTTGTTACTTGAACTCTGTGAA
Organism: Oncorhynchus masou masou; assembly: GCF_036934945.1. Classification (NCBI taxonomy): domain Eukaryota; kingdom Metazoa; phylum Chordata; class Actinopteri; order Salmoniformes; family Salmonidae; genus Oncorhynchus; species Oncorhynchus masou. The sequence continues at coordinate 13,388,211 of NC_088234.1, read as the reverse complement.
GTATTTATTTGGGCTGCAATCTGGGTACAGTTAACTCTAATGAACTTTCCTCTGCAGCAGAGGTAACTCTGGGTCTTCCTTTCCTGTGGCGGTCCTCATGGGAGCTGGTTTCATTATAACGCTTGATGGTTTTTGCGACTGTACTTGAAGAAACTTTCAAAGTTCTTGAAATGTTCTGCATTGATTGATCTTCATGTCTTAAAGTAATGAATGACTGTCATTTCTCTTTGCTTATTTCAGCTGTTCTTGCCATAATATGGACTTGGTCTTTTACCAAATAGGGCTATTTTCTGTAAAACATCCCTTCCTTGTCACAACACAACTGATTAGCTCAAACGCATTAGAAAGGGAAGAAATTCCACAAATTAACTTTAAACAAGGCACACCTGTTAATTGAAATGTATTCCAGATGACTACCTCATGAAGCTGGTTGAGAGAATACCAAGAGTGTGCAAGGCTGTCATCAAGGCAAAGGGTGGCTACTTTGAAGAATCTCAAATATAAAATATATTTTGATTTGTTTAACACTTTTTTGGTTACTACATTATTCCGTATGTGTTATTTCATAGTTTAGATGTCTTCACTGTTATTCTACAATTGTCACGACTTCCACCGAAGTTGGCTCTCCTGCCCATTCGGGCGGTGCTCGGTGGTCGTCGTCACTGTCCTATTAGCCACTACCGATTCCTTTTTCGTGTATCTGTTGGTTTTGTCTAATTGGTTTCACCTGTGTGTTGTTTAGTTAATTAGTGTCTGTATTTAATGTAGGTTGTCCCGCCCTTGTTTTGTGCGGGATTGTTTATTTTGTCATTTCGTTTTGTCTGTCGGTGTTTGCTGTTTGTTATTCTCCGGTTAGTCTTTATCCTGTGTTGGATATATTCACCCTGTCTGTATTTGGGTTGACCGTTGTTTGTTTTTGTTCACCGGAGAATAAACTTTGTATCGCTATCTGCTCTCTGCGCCTGATTCCACCCACCTTGATTAGACGTGACAACAATGTAGAAAATAGTACAAATAAAGTCAAACACTTGAGTAGGTGTGTCCAAACTTTTCACTGATACTACAGTATATATATATCTACCAACAGTGCATTCGTAAAGTATTCAGACCCCTTGACTTTTTCCACATCATAGCCTTATTCTAAAATTTATTAAATTGTTTTTTACACACAATACCCCATAGTGACAAACCCAAAAGAGGATTTTACATAAGTATTCAGACCTTTTTAGTCAGTACTTTGTTGAAGCACCTTTGGCAGCGATTACAGTATTCTTGGGTATGACGCTACAAGCTTGGCACACCTGTATTTGGAAAGTTTCTCCCATTCTTCTCTGCAGATCCTCTCAAGCTCTGTCAGGTTGGATGGGGAGCGTCACTGCACAGCTATTTTCAGGTCTCCCCAGAGATGTTTGATCGGGTTCAAGTCCGAGCTCTGGCTGGCAACTCAAGGACATTCAGAGACTTGTCCCGAAGCAACTTCTGAGTTGTCTTATCTGTGTCCTTCCTGATGGAAGGTGAACCTTCACCCCAGTCTGAGGTCCTGAGCGTTCAGAGCAGGTTTGTCAAGGATCTCACTGTACTTTACTCCATTCATCTTTCCCTCGATCCTGACTAGTCTCCAAGTCCCTGCTGCTGAAAAAACATCACTTGACGTTTGGCATTCAGACTAAAGAGTTCAATCGTGATTTCATCAGACCAGAGAATCTTGCTTCTCATGGTCTGAGTTTTTTAGGTCCATTTTGGCAAACTCCAAGCGGGCTGTCATGTGCCTTTTGCTGATTGGTGGAGTGCTGCAGGGATGGTTGTCCTTCTTGAAGTTTCTCCCACCACAGAGGAAATCTGGAGCTCTTCTTCCATTTAAGAATGATAGAGGTCACTGTGTTCTTTGGGACTTTCATTGCTGCAGAAATCTGTGCCTTGACACAATACTGTCTCGGATCGCTTTTGACAATTGTTTCGCCCTCATGGCTTGGTTTTTGCTCTGACAATCACTGTCAACTGTGGGACCTTATATAGACAGGCATGTGCCTTTCCAAATCATGTCCAATCAATTGAATTTACCACAGGTGGAATCCATTGAAGTTGTAGAAATATCTCAAGGTGTCACGCCTTGGTCTTAGTATTTTGTGTTTTAGTTAATTAGTTGGTCAGGCCAGGGTGTGACATGGGTTTATGTTTGTTGTATTTCTTAGTGGGGGTTTTTAGTTATTGGGATTGTGGCTGATTAGGGGTGTGTGTTGCATAGGTTTGGCTGCCTGAGGCGGTTCTCAATCAGAGTCAGGTGATTCTCGTTGTCTCTGATTGGGAACCGTATTTAGGTAGCCTGGGTTTCACTTTGTATTTCGTGGGTGATTGTTCCTGTCTCTGTGTTAGTGTTCACCAGATAGGCTGTAATAGGTTTCACGTTCCGTTTTGTTGTTTTGTATTTATTAGTTATTTCATGTATAGTTCCGTTATTTGTTTCATTAAAAACAATGAGTAACCAACACGCTGCATTTCGGTCCGAACAAACTAGTCTCAAATAAGATGGAAGTATTAAGAGTCAGCGTTGAAAAAAAAAAATCTCCCAACTCCTTACTGTGAAAAGACAGTGAAAGTCTGTCTTTTTGAGTCCAATGGAAAACCACTTTTAAATGTTGATGTGTTTTGGTCCAGTTCTTTCAGCTATCTCTCTGTATCTTGTTTGGACTGCTGTTGACCTTGCTACAGGGATGGACTGGTCACTCTCTCTCTTTATTTTCTTCCCTCTCTTTCTCTCTCTGTCTCACCCTTTCTCCTATCTGTCTGTCTATCTATCTATCTATCTGTCTGTCTGTCTGTCTGTCTGTCTGTCTGTCTGTCTGTCTGTCTGTCTGTCTGTCTGTCTGTCTGTCTGTCTGTATGTCTGTCTGTCTGTCTCTCATATTTTTCTGAATGTCTGTCTGTCTGTCTGTTTCTCATACTTGTCTGTCTGTCTGTCTATTTCTCATATTTTTCTGAGTCTGTCTGTCTATTTCTCATATTTGTATGTCTGTCTGTCTATTTCTCATATTTGTATGTCTGTCTGTCTATTTCTCATATTTATATGTCTGTCTGTCTATTTCTCATATTTGTCTGTCTGTCTGTCTGTCTATTTCTCATGTCTGTCTGTCTCTGTCTGTCTGTCTGTCTGTCTATTTCTCATATTTGCATGTCTATTTCTCATGTCTGTCTGTCTGTCTATTTCTCATACTTGTCTGTCTGTCTATTTCTCATGTCTGTCTGTCTGTCTGTCTGTCTGTCTGTCTGTCTGTCTGTCTATTTCTCATATTTGCCTGTCTATTTCTCATGTCTGCCTGTCTCTCATATTTGTCTGTCTGTCTATTTCCCATGTCTGTCTGTCTGTCTGTCTTTCTCATATTTGTCTGTCTATTTCTCATGTCTGTCTGTTTGTCTATTTCTCATGTTTGTCTGTCTGTCTGTTTCTCATCTTTGTCTGTCTGTCTGTCTGTTTCTCATATTTGTCTGTCTGTCTGTCTCTCATATTTGTCTGTCTGGCTATTCGGCCATCACTCATTCATATATTTGTATGTATTTTTCTGTCTGTCTGTCTGTCTGTCTGTCTGTCTGTCTGTCTGTCTGTCTGTCTGTCTGTCTGTCTGTCTGTCTGTCTGTCTGTCTGTCTGTCTGTCTGTCTGTCTATTTCTCATATTTGTCTGCCTATTTCTCATATTTGTCTGCCTATTTCTCATGTCTGTCTGTCTGTCTGTCTGTCTGTCTGTCTGTCTGTCTGTCTGTCTGTCTGTCTGTCTGTCTGTCTGTTGTCTGTTTCTCATATCTGTCTGTCTGTCTGTTTCTCATATTTGTCTGTCTGTCTGTCTCTCATATTTGTCTGTCTGGCTATTCGGCCATCACTCATTCATATATTTTTATGTATTTTTATGTTATAAAGTAGTTATTGTGAAATTGTTAGGTTAGATTGTTAGGTTAGATTACTTGTTAGATATTACTGCATGGCTTGAACTAGAAGCACAAGCATTTTGCTACACTCATCTGCTAACCATGTGTATGTGACAAATAACATTTGATTTATCTTTTTAGCTACCTATATTCATCCTCTGTATCACCACATGGAAATTGTAATGATTCTATGTCATAAGATTCCCAGGACTACCGTAACAAGACATTGTCATCCTTCATTTGCAGTAGGTTAGTCAAGGATGAACAGAGAGGACAGAGGCAGGAGGGAGGACTAGTGTTGCTGGAGCAAGAAGAGGGGGAGGAAGAGAGAGCTGGATGGTGCAACAGCGAGGGGAGCAAAGAGAGAGTGCAAGAGGTGGCAAATGAGAAAGGGAGGAGAGCAAGAGATAAGGTGAGAGAGAGAGAGAGAGAGAGAGAGAGAGAGAGACACACAGAGACACACAGAGACAGCCAGAGACAGCCAGAGACACAGAGACACTCAGAAACAGCCAGGCAGCCGAGATCGGTGTAGAAGCAGCAATTGGATAATGGCTCTGAATCAGCACACATGCCTTTAACCATCCCTGCCTCCCTCTAACCTTGAGAAAGTTATTTCTCTCTCTCCCCTCCTTCTCTCCCCACCTCCCTCTTACCCTAAGGAAGCTATTTTTCTCCGTCCCTCCTCTCCCTCCCTCTCTTTCTCACTGTCTCTGACAGGGCTCCCTCCCCACCTCCCTTTTTCTACCTCCATTCCTCCCTCTCCCCAGACCACCACTCTTAGAGCAAGGGCTGTAGATATATGGATCCCATGGTGCTGATGGGGCCGCTGCTGATTAAAACAGAACCACTAAAGGCACAGCCAGGGTAGAAATTTGGCCTCCATACCCTCCCTACCTCCCTCCTTCTCTCTTGCGTTCTCTCACTTTCCCACCTGGACAAAAGGAACACATATATGAGAATGCTGTTCATCGACTACAGCTCAGCGTTCAACACCATAGTGCTCACAAATCTCATCACTAAGCTAAGGACCCTGGGACTAAACACCTCCTTCTGCACCTGGATCCTGGACTTCCTGACGGGCCTCCCCCAGGTGGTAAGGGTAGGCAATAAAACGTCTGCCACGCTGATCCTCAACACTGGAGCCCCTCAGGGGTGCGTGCTTAGTCCCTTCCTGTACTCCCAGTTCACCCACCATGCGTAGTCCCCTCCTGTACTCCCTGTTCAGGACTGCGTGGCCAAGCACGACTCCAACACCATCATTAAGTTTGCTGAAGACACAACAGGTAGGCCTGATCACCGACAACAATGAGACAGCCTATATGGAGGAGATCAGAGACCTGGCAGTGTGGTGCCAGGATAACAACCTCTCCCTCAATGTAAACAAGACAAAGGAGCTGATCGTGGACTACAGGAAAGGAGGGCCTAACAGGACCCCATTAACATCCACGGAGCTGTAGTGGAGCGGGTCGGGAGTTTAAAATTCCTTGGTGTCCACATCAGCAACAAACTATCATGGTCCAAACACACCAAGACAGTCATGAAGAGGGCACGACAACACCGTTTCCCCCTCAGGAAACGGAAAAGATTTGGCATGGGTCCCAGATCCTCAAAAAGTTAAACAGCTGCACCATCGAGAGCATCCTGAACGATTACATCACCGCCTGGTATGGCAACTGCTTGGCAACCGACCGTAAAGCACTACAGACGGTAGTGCGTATGGCCCAGGACATCACTGGGGCCAAGCTTCCTGACATCCAGGACTTATATACTAGGCGGTGTCAGAGGATGGCCCAAAAAATTGTCAAGGACTCCATTAATCCAAGTCATAGACTGTTCTCTGCTACCACACGGCAAGCGGTACCGGAGCGCAAAGTCTAGGTCCAAAAGGCTTCTTAACAACTTCTACCTCCAAGCCATAAGACTACTGAACAATTAATCAAATAGCCACTTGGACAATTTACATTGACACCCCTTTTTGTTTTTACACTGCTGCTACTCACTGTTTATTATCTATGTATCGTCACTTTACCCCTACCTACATGTACAAATTACCTCAACTACAACACACACACACACCTACCTCTTTCCTCTTTCCCTCTCTCTGCCCTCATCTTCTCCATCTATGTTTCCTACTCCTCTCCAATCTCTCCCTCCCTCTTTTCACTCTCTTCTTTTCCCATTTCTCTCTCCCTCACTCAGCCCTCCCTGTCATTATCCCTGCCCTCTCCATCTCTGTTGCATTACATACAGTATACTTGTCACCAACCTGAATCTCTCTCCTCTCGACTCCTCCGTTACCTTCGACCTCTTTCTCCTTCTGTTGCTCCCTCTCCCCCTTCATTTCTTCTCCCTCTGTCTTCTTCTCTGTTCTTCCCTTCTCCTTCTTTCTCCTCCTTTCTCTCTTTCTCTCTTTCCCTCAGTGGGTGTGTCTCTGTGTGTTTGTGTATTGGTTAATAGTTGTTAATGAGTTAGGCTGAATTAATTGTTGACCTGAGGGAGAGGCTGCATAGTTCAGTCTCCAAGGAGGCACATAATTTTACATTTACATTTAAGTCATTTAGCAGACGCTCTTATCCAGAGCGACTATCAATCACAACTGAATTAGGAAAACCCAGGGAGCATTCACGGTCATCCACTTTGCACTGCCTTCCTTCTGCACAATCTTTACATGTCTCTATTAAGGCCAGCAGCCAAAACAGACCTACAATTTCCCAACAGAACCTTTGAGACTCCAAAGGTTCTAGAATTCAGATTTTGAAGGGGTTTTGAATGATAGAAAGAGTAGAATGATTCTGGTTCTATGGATGGAACTGAAGATAAGAGCCTTCACACTTAGACCAATGCTAATTTATATGTTTTCATGTGACATGTTTTATCCTGGTCAGGTGACAACATTGTCAGGTAAAACACCTGGTCCTAATAGCAGCAGCATATCTGCAGTATGCGCCGAGATTCAGGGTTTCATTTTAATTTCCGGTCTGCTCCATTACAAATCCAGACAGTCAGTAATGTTTTATTGCAGAATTGATCAGACTCGGAATAAATCATCTAAGATATGTACAGTGCATTTGGAAAGTATTCAGACCCCTTCACTTTTTCCAAACATTTTAATTAACAGCCTTATTCTAAAATGGATTAACTAAATGTTTTTTCTCATCAATCTACACACGATACCCCATAATGACAAAGCAAAAACATGGTTTTAGACATTGAGCAAATTTATTACAAATAAAAAACAGAAATACCTTATTTACATAAGTATTCAGACCCTTTTCTATGAGACTTGAAATTGAGCTCAGGTGCATCCTGTTTCCATTCATCACCCTGAATATGTTTCTACAACTTGATTGGAGTCCACCTGTGGTAAATTCAATTGATTGGACATGACTTGGAAAGGCACACACCTGCCTATTTAAGGTCCTACAGTTGACAGTGCATGTCAGAGCAAAAACCAAGCCGAGGTCGAAGGAATTGTCCGTAGAGCTCCAAGACAGGATTGTGTCAAGGCACAGATCTGGGAAAGGGTACCAAAACATTTTTGTAGCATTGGAGGTCCCCAAGAACACAGTGGCCTCCGTAATTCTTAAATGGAAGAAATTTGGATCCACCAAGACTCTTCCTAGAGCTGGCCGCCCGGCCAAACTAAGCAATTGGAGGAGAAGTGCCTTGGTCAGGAAGGTGACCGAAAACCTGATGGTCACTCTGACAGAGCTCCAGAGTTCTTCTGTGGAGATGGGAAAACTTTCCAGAAGGACAACAATCTCTGCAGCACTCCACCAACCAGGGCATTATGGTAGAGTGGCCAGATGGAAGCCACTCCTCAGTAAAAGGCACATGACAGCCCTCTCGGAGACTCTCACACTATGAGAAAAGAGATTATCTGGTCTGATGAAACCAAGATTGAACTCTTTGACCTGAATGCCAAGAGCCACGTCCGGAGAAAACGTGGCACCATCCCTTCGGTGATGTATGGTGGTGGCAGCATCATGCTGTGGGGATGTTTTTCAGCTGTAGGGACTGGGAGACTAGTCAGGATCGAGGGAAAGATGAATGGAGCAGAGTACAGAGAGTTTCTTGATGAAAACCTGCTCCAGAGCGCTCCGGAGCTCCGACTGGGGCGAAGGTTCACCTTCCAACATGACAACGACCCTAAGCATACAGCCAAGACAACAGAGGAATGGCTTCAGGACAAGTCTCTAAATGTCCTTGAGTGGCCCAGCCAGAGCCGGTCTTGATCCCGATCGAACATCTCTGAAGAGACCTGAAAATAGCTGTGTGGTGACGCTCCCCATCCAACCTGACAGAACTTGAAAGGATCTGCAGAGAAGAATGGGAGAAACTCCCCAAATACGAAAACTGTGTTTGCTTTGTAATTATGGGGTACTGTGTGTAGATTGATGAGGGGAAAAAAAAGATTTAATGTATTTTAGTATAAGGCTGTAACGTAAAAAAAAATAGGAAAAAGTGAAGGGGTCTGAATACTTTCCGAATGCACTGTAAGTCAAGTACTAAGACAAGAAAACAATCAGAAGTTCTGTAAATACATCTGAGCATTTGATTGGTGCTGTTGTGCTATAGATACGTTTCAACACAGATCCCAAAATTGCTAGTACGGGTTTGAGAAGTAGTACTCGTGATTGTAGCTAAAAGGAAATGCAAATGAAATAAGCGAGGAAAGGTTGTATGTGTGTATGTGTGGCGCGCAAGGGTGTGTACGTGCCTGAGCATGTGTGTGTGTGTGTGTGTGTGTGTGTGTGTGTGTGTGTGTGTGTGTGTGAGCATGGATGTGTGTTTTTGAAGGACAAGAATGTTAGTGTTTTAGCGATGTGTTTCGCAGCGTGCCGTCAGCAGAAAGGAGAGGGCAGGCGTGCTGGCAGGGTAAGTCTAGGCACTCTCCTTAATTAGAAAATATATCTCCCTCCCTCTAACTCAGCAGTATCAGTCAACTTTGCACAGGAACACGCACACACACCACGCACACTGGAACTACAGCCTCAGCACTACCTGGTCCGGCTGTAGTTCCAGGATCAGCAGTACCTGGTCTGGCTGTAGTTCCAGCCTCAGCACTACCTGGTCCGGCTGTAGTTCCAGGATCAGCACTACCTGGTCCGACTGTAGTTCCAGGATCAGCAGTACCTGGTCCGGCTGTAGTTCCAGCATCAGCAGTACCTGGTCCGGCTGTAGCCCAGCTTCAGCAGTACCTGGTCCGGCTGTAGTTCCAGCATCAGAAGTACCTGCCCCGGCTGTAGTTCCAGGATCAGAAGTACCTGGTCCGGCTGTAGTTCCAGCATCAGCAGTACCTGCCCCGGCTGTAGTTCCAGCATCAGCAGTATCTGGCCCGGCTTTAGTTCCAGGATCAGCAGTTACTAGATCGGAGTGGCTGTAGTTACAACATCAGGAGTGCCTGGATTGGCTGTAGATACAACATCAGTAGTGCCTGGATTGGCTGTAGTTACTACATCAGGATTGCCTGGATTGGCTGTAGTTACAACATCAGGTGTGACTTTAGTTACAACATCAGGTGTGACTGTAGTTACAACATCGGGAGTGCTTGAATTGACTGATGTTACAACATCGGGTGTGACTGGATTGGCTGTAGTTGCAACATCGGGTGTGCCTTGATAGGCTGTAGTTACAAGAATGGAAGTGACTTGATTTGCAGTAGTTACAACATCAGTAGTGCCTGGATTGGCTGTAGTTACTACATCAGGATTGCCTGAATTCACTGTAGTTACAACATCGGGAGTGCCTGGATTTGCAGTAGTTACAACATCAGTTGTAGCTGAATTTACTGTAGTTACAACATCAGGAGTGCTTGGATTGGCTGTTGAGACAATGTCAGCCGTGCCTGAATTGACTGTAGTTACAATATCAGGTGTGCCTGGATTGGCTGCAGTTACAACATCGGGTGTAACTGGATTGGCCGAATTTACAACATTGGGAGTGCCTGGATTTGCAGTAGTTACAACATCAGTTGTACCTGAATAGACTGTAGTTACAACATCAGTTATACCTGAATTGACTTTAGTTGCAACATCAGGTGTGACTGTAGTTACAACATCGGGAGTGCCTGAATTGACTGATGTTACAACATCGGGGTGATTGGATTGGCTGTAGTTACAAAATCGGAAGTGCCTTGATTTGCAGTAGTTACAACATCAGGAGTGCCTGGAGTGGTTGTAGTTACAACATCGGGTGTGCCTGGATTGACTGTAGTTACTACATCAGGATTGCCTGAATTCACTGTAGTTACAACATCAGGTGTGTCTGGAGTGGCTGTAGATAACACATCAGGTGTGCCTGGATTAGATGTAGCTACGACATCAGGAGTGCCTGGAGTGGTTGTAGTTACAGCATCAGTAGTGCCTGGATTGGCTGTAGTTACAACATCGGGAGTGCTTGAATTGACTGATGTTACAACATCGGGTGTGACTGGATTGGCTGTAGTTACAACATCGGGTGTGCCTTGATAGGCTGTAGTTACAAAACGGAAGTGCCTTGATTTGCAGTAGTTACAACATCAGGTGTGTCTGGAGTGGCTGTAGATAACACTTCAGGTGTGCCTGGATTAGATGTAGCTACGACATCAGGATTGCCTGGATTAGCTGTAGTTACAACATCAGGAGTGCCTGGATTGGTCGAATTTACAACATCAGGAGTGCCTGGATTTGCAGTAGTTACAACATCAGTTGTATATGAATTGACTGTAGTTACAACATCAGGAGTGCCTGGATTGGCTGTAGTTACAACATCAGTAGTGCCTGGATTGACTGTAGTTACAACATCAGGATTGACTGAATTCACTGTAGCTACAACATCAGTAGTGCCTGGATTGACTGTAGTTACTACATCAGGATTGCCTGAATTCACTGTAGCTACAACATCAGGAGTGCCTGGATTAGCTGTAGTTACAGCATCGGGAGTGCCTGGATTTGCAGTAATTACAACATCGTGTGTGCCTCGACAGGCTGTAGTTACAACATCGTGTGTGCCTCGACAGGCTGTAGTTACAGCATCGTGTGTGCCTCGATAGCCTGTAGTTACAACATCGTGTGTGCCTCGACAGGCTGTAGTTACAAAATCGGTAGTGCCTTGATTGGCTGTAGTTACAACATCAGCTGTTTCTGATTTGAATGTAGTTACAACATCAGGTATGTCTGGATTGGCTGTAGTTAAAATATCAGGAGTGCTTGATTTGGCTGTAGTTACATCAGGAGTGCTTGATTTGGCCCTAGTTACAACATCAGGAGTGCCTGGATTGGCTGTAGATACAACATCAGTTGTACCTGAATTGACTGTAATTTCAACGTCATGAGTGCCTGTATTGGCTGTAGTTCCAACATCAGTTGTACCTGATTTGACTGTAGTTACAACATCAGGTGTAACTGGATTGGCTGTAGTTCAACATTGGGGGTGCCTGGATTGTCAATAGTTACAACATCGGATGTGCCTTGATAGGCTGTAGTTACGAAATCTGAAATGCCTTGATTGGCTGTAGTTACAACATCAGGAGTGCCTTGATTGGCTGTACATACAACATCAGTTGTAACTGGCCTGGATGTTGTTACGACATTGGGAAAGCCTGGATTGGCTGTAGTTGCAACATCAGGAGTGCTTGGATTTGCTGTTGAGACAATGTCAGCAGTGTCTGAATTGACTCTAGTTACAACATCAGGTGTGCCTGGATTGGCTGTAGTTACAACATCGGGTGTAACTGGATTGGCAGTAGTTACAACATCAGTTGTACCTGAATTGACTGTAGTTACAACATCAGGTGTCACGGGATAGGCTGTAGTTACGAAATCGGGGGTACTTGGATTGGCTGCAGTAACAACATCAGGTGTGCCTGGATTGGCTGTAGATATAACATCGGGTGTGACTGGATTGGCTGTAGTTACAGCATGGGGAGTGCATGGATTGCCTGTAGCTACAACATCAGGTGTGGCTGTATTTAAAACATCGGGAGTGCCTGAATTGACTGATGTTACTACATTGGTTGTACCTGAATTGACAGTAGTTTCAACATCATTAGTGCCTGGATTGGCTGTAGTTACAACATCAGGTTTACCTGGATTGGCTGTAGATACACCATCAGATGTGACTGTATTGGCTGTAGTTACAACATCAGGAGTGCCTGGATTTGCAGTAATTACAACATTGTGAGTGCCTGGATTGACTGTAGTTACAACATCAGGTGTAACTGGATTGGCTGTAGTTACAACATCGGATGTGCCTTGATAGGCTGTAGTTACAAAATCTGAAATGACTTGATTGGCTGTAGTTACAACATCGGTTGTAACTGGATTGGCTGTAGTTACAACAACAAGTGTGCCTTGAGTGGCTGTAGTTACAACATCAGGAGTGCCTGGATTGGCTGTAGGTACAATATCAGGAGTGACTGATTTAGCTGTAGTTACAACATCGGGAGAGCCTGGATTGGCTGTAGTTACAACATCTGGAAGGCCTCATTTGGCTGTAGTTACAACATCAGGAGTGCCTGAATTGGCTGTAGCTGCAACATCAGGAGTGACTGGATTGGCTGTAGCTGCAACATCAGGAGTGACTGGATTGGCTGTAGCTGCAACATCAGGAGTGCCTGGATTTGCAGTAGTTACAACATCAGTTGTAGCTGAATTGACTGTAGATACAACATCAGGGGTGTCTGATTTGGCTGTAGTTACAACATCGGGTGTGCCTGGATTGGCTCTAGTTACAACATCAGGAGTGCCTGGATTGGCTGTAGTTACAACATCTGAGGTGCCTTTAATTGACTTTAGTTACAACATCGAGGGTGCCTGGATTGGCTGTAGTTACAACATCAGGTGTGCCTGGATTGACTGTAGTTGCAACATCGGATGTCCCAGGGTTGGAAGTAGTACCAACATCAGCAGTGCCTTGATTGGCTGTAGCTGCAACATCAGGAGTGCCATCAACAGTCGTTATTGGTTTGCGTGTTGTTACTGCATCAGTATTATTTGGTTTGGCTGTAGTTACAGCATCAGTAGCACTTGGTTCGGCTGTAGTTATAGAATCAGTGGTGCTTGGTTTGTCTGTAGTTACAACATCAGTAGTACTTGGATTTTCTGTAGCAGTTACAGGGATTTCTGTAATTGAAAGTTGTTCTGTAGTTGAAGAGATTTCTGTAGATGCCATTGAGGTACTGCTTGCAGAAACTGCAGTAACAACGGAAGTCACAGTTACCTTTATTTACACATAATTCTATATGTGTATCTGCAGTCTTATCGATATAAATATATATACTGCATATATGACATTTTCATACATTTTTAAGTTAACAACATCTTAATCATTCACATGCTCTCTCGAAGCAAAGACACAAACACTGGGGGAAATAGTGAATCGAAATGCTGTACACTACCATTCAAAAGTTTGCGATCACTTAGAAATGTCCTTGTTTTGAAAAAAACAACACTTTTTTGTCCATTAAAATAACATCAACTTGGTCAGAAATACAGTGTAGACATTGTTAATGTTGTTAATGACTATTGTAGCTGGAAACGGCAGATTTCTATGGAGTTGATTGATCATTAGAAAACCCTTTTGGAATTATGTTAGCATAGCTGAAAACTGTTGTGCTGATTAAAGAAGCAATAAAACTGCCCTTCTTCAGACTAGTTGAGTATCTGGAGCATCAGAATTTGTGGGTTCGATTACAGGCTCAAAATGGCCAGGAACAAAGAACTTTCTTCTGAAACTCGTCAGTTTATTCTTGTTCTGAGGAATGAAGGCTATTCCATGCGAGAAATTGCCAAGAAACTGAAGATCTCGTACAACGCTGTGCACTAGGAAATCTTAAGTCTTATTACATACAGCCGGGAGAAACTTTTGGAAATAAGAGCAACATCAACTTACCAACATTACGACCAGGAATACAACTTTCCCAAAGCGGATCCTCTGTGTGGATCACCACCCAGGACTATGAATCCGATCCCAGTAGGCGACCCAAAACAACGGTGCCGCAGAAGGGACAGACGGAGCGGTCTTCTGGTCAGGCTCCATAGATGGGCACATAGCTTACTTCTCCCGAGTTTACTACTCGCCAATGTCCAGTCTCTTGACAACAAGGTAGACAAAATTCAAGCAAGGTTTGCCTTCCAGAGAGACATCAGAGATTTCAACATTCTTTTTTTCACGGAAACATGGCTCACTCGGGATACGCTATCAGAGTCCGTACAGCCACCCGGTTTGTTCACGGATCGTGCCGACAGAAACAAACATCTCTCTGGTAAGAAGAAGAGCGGGGGTGTATGCCTTATGATTAACGAGTCGTGGTGTGATCATAACAACATACAGGAACTCAAGTCTTTTTGTTCACCTGACCTAGAATTCCTTACTATCAAATGTCGACCGCATTATCTACCAAGAGAATTCTCTTCGATTATAATCACAGCCGTGTATATCCCCCCCAAAGCAGACACCTCGACGGCCCTGAAAGAACTTCATTGGACTCTCTGTAAACTGGAAACCACATATCCTGAGGCTGCATTTATTGTAGCTGGGGATTTTAACAAAGCTAATCTGAAAACAAGGCACCCTAATCGAATGCGCGACCCGGTCTGGAAAAACTCGGGATCATTGTTATTCTAATTTCCGCGACGCATACAAAGCCCTCGCTCGCCGTCCTTTTGGCAAATCTGACCACGACTCCATTTTGCTGCTCCCAGCCTATAGACAGAAACTAAAACAGGAAGCGCCTGTGCTCAGGTCTGTTCAACACTGGTCCGACAAGTCTGATTCCACACTTCAAGACTGCTTCGATCACGTGGACTGGGATATGTTCCGGATAGCATCGGACAACAATGTATACGCTGATTCGTTGAGCGAGTTTATTAGCAAGTGCATTGGTGATGTGCTATCCACGGTGACTATTAAAACCTTTCATGACACTACAGTGGTAGGCTTGATTACCAACAACGACGAGACGGCCTACAGGGAGGAGGTGAAGGCCCTTAGAGTATGGTGTCAGGAAAATAACCTCACACTCAACGTCAACAAAACAAAGGAGATGATCGTGCACTTCAGGAAACAGCAGAGGGAGCACCCCCCTATCCACATCGATGGGACAGTAGTGGAGAAGGTGGAAAGTTTTAAGTTCTCAGTGTACACATCATGGACAAACTGAAATGGTCCACCCACACAGACAGCATGGTGAAGAAGGAGCAACAGCGCCTCTTCAACCTCAGAAGGCTGAAGAAATTTGGCTTGTCACCAAAAACACTCACAAACTTTTACAGATGCACAATCGAGAGCATCCTGTCGGGCTGTATCAGAGGGTAGTGAGGTCTGCACAACGCATCACCGGGGGTAAACTACCTGCCCTCCAGGACACCTACACCACCCGATGTCACAGGAAGGCCAAAAAGATCATCAAGGACAACAACCACCCGAGCCACTGCCTGTTCACCCCGCTATCATCCAGAAGGCGAGGTCATTACAGGTGCATCAAAGCTGGGACTGAGAGACTGAAAAACAGCTTCTATCTCAAGGCCATCAGACTGTTAAACAGCCATCATTAACATTGAGTGGCTGCTGCCAACATAGTGACTCAAATCTCTAGCCACTTTTCATAATAAAAAATTGGATATAATAAATGTATCACTAGTCACCTAAACAATGCCACTTTATATAATGTTTGCATACCCTACATTACTCTCATATGTATATAATGTACTCTATACCATCTACTGCATCTTGCCTATGCCGTTCGGCCATCGCTCATCCATATATGTATATGCACAGTGGCGTATGGCAGGTCAGCCACCAGGGGGAGTCTCGTCGAGGCCTGATGACAGATGGAGTATACATCACGAGGCCATGGCTCCATCTGCTGGACGTGCCAGGTCTCGACGGGCTCTCCGCCCAGGACTATTGGGGCTGATTGGGGAGTTGGTGATTAATCAAGGGCTGATTGCTCACCAACTGTACAAGCCCCATAAAGCTGCCAGAAGGGCAGCACACAGAGGAGGACTGGGGGAAGTAAGGTGACTTCCGTGTAGTTGGAGACGGTGCCCGAGCTAAGACGAGGGAGTTGAGTTTGTGTGCCCCTACAGGATACAGCAAGACCCGGAGCCCAGAAGACCCAGAGAGGGTCTCATCGGGGACACCTATCCTTTTCTTTTGATTTATTATTTAATTGAAAACCGAGCTAATCATACTCTGCCTGTGTCTGATCTGTGAAAACGTCTTGACCAAACCCCCTGGTCTGTCACAGTACATATTCTTAATCATTCTTTTACACTTGTGTGTATAAGGTAGTTGTTGTGAAATTGTTAGATTACTTGTTAGATATTACTGCACGGTCAGAACTAGAAGCACAAGTATTTCGCTACACTCGCATTAACATCTGCTAACCATGTGTAAGTGACCAAGAAAATTTGATTTGATTTGACTCATAGAACAGTGCACACTGGCTCTACCCAGAATAGAAACAGGTTAAAGACAGTTTGCACTGTTCTGTGAAAGGAGTAGTACACAACGTTGTACGAGATCTTCAGTTTCTTGGCAATTTCTCGCATGGAATAGCCTTCATGTCTCAGAACTAGAATAGGCTGACGAGTTTTAGAAGAAAGTACTTGTTTCTGGCCATTTTGAGCCTGTATTTCAACCCACAAATTCTGATGCTCCAGATACTTAACTAGTCTAAAGAAGGACAGCTACAATAGTCATTTACAACATTAACAAGGTCTACACTATATTTCTGATCAATTTGATGTTATTTCAATGGACCAAAAATGTGATTTTCTTTCAAAAACAAGGACATTTCGAAGTGACCACAAACTTTTAAACGGTAGTGTACATTTTTCAAGAAAAGTATAATACACCTATGTGTTGCATTGATGCGTCAACAGTCCAGGTAGTTCTGATGTTCTGTAGTATTTTAGAGTAATATATTATCACAATCAGCGATCACGGTTAAAAACGGATTTATTGCAGCTACATTGCCAAGCTATCTGGAACAATGGCAATTCAACCTGCTGGGATCATGAGGAAGCGAAACACAAGTTACATATCGGCTGCTCTAGAATTGTATGGCACTGTATCCATGGACTTGTGTATATATAGAATTCCAACTATTAAGCAATTAAATAGGATTTCTGTGTATCTCTGTTTTTTCAGGCCATTATTGTGAATAAGAATTTGGTTGAGGGGCGAGCATTGTGTAAGAGTGACGCCACCTGTCGGAAGGCTGTCAACTGTGGGACCTTACATACACTGCATTCGGAAAGTATTCAGATCCCTTTACTTTTTCCACATTACAGCCTTATTCTAAAATGTATTAACTTCATATTTTTCCTCAACAATCTACACACAATACACCATAATGACGGAGTGAAAACAGGTTTAAAGATTATTGGGCAAAATTAAAAATGTTTCCATTGATCAGTTTTCAGACCCTTTGCTATGAGATTAGACATTGTGCTGAGGTGCATCCTGTTTCCATGATCATCCTTGAGATGTTTCTACAATTTGATTGGTGTCCACCTGTGCTAAATTCAATTGATTGGAAATGATTTGGAAAGACACACACCTGACTATATAAGGTCCCACAGTTGACAGTGCATGTCAGAGCAAAAACCAAGCCATGAGGTCGAAGGAATTGTTTGTAGAGCCCCGAGACATGATTGTGTTGGGGCACAGATCTGGGGAAGGGTACCAAAACATTTCTGCAGCATTGAAGGTCCCCAAGAACACAGTGGCCTCCGTCATTTTTTATTTTTTATTTTTTTCTTAAATGGAAGAAGTTTGGAGCCACCAAGACTCTTCCTAGAGCTGGCCGCCTGTCCAAACTGAGCAATCGGAGGAGAAGGGCCTTGGTCAGAGAGGTGGCTAAGAACCTGATGAGTTCCTATGTGGAGATGGAAGAACCTTCCAGAAGGACAACCATCTCTGCAGCACTCCATCAATCAGGCATTTATGGTAGAGTTGCCAGATGCAAACACCTCCTCAGTAAAAGGCACATAACAACCAGCTCTCAGACCATGAGAAACAAGACTCTCAGACCATGAGAAACAAGATTCTCTGGTCTGTTGAAACCAAGATTGAATTCTTTGACCTGAATGCCAAGCGTCACGTCTGGAGGAAACCTGGAACCATCCCTACGGTGAAGCATGGTGGTGGCAGGGACTGGGAAACTAGTCAGGATCAAGGGAAAGATGAACAGAGCAAAGTAGAAAGAGATATTTGATGAAAACCTGCTCCAGACACCTCAGGACCTCAGACCGGGGTGAAAGGTTCACCTTCCAACAGGACAACGAGTCCTAAGCACACAGCCAAAACAACACAGGAGTGGCTTCGGGACAAGTCTCTGAATGTCCTTGAGTGGCCCAGCCAGAGCACGGACTTGAACCTGATCAAACATGTCTGGAGATACCTGAAAATAGCTGTGCAGCGACACTCCTTATCCAACCTGATAAAGCTTGAAAGGATCTGCAGAGAAGAATGGGAGAAACTCCCAAAATACAGGGGTGCCAAGCTTGCAGTGTCATAACAAAGAGGACTCAAGGCTGCAATCGCTGCCAAAAGTGCTTCAACAAAGTCCTGAGTAAAGGGTCTGAATACTTATATAAATGTGATATTTCCGTTTTTTTTCTTCTTTATTTTTGCAAAAATTTCTAAAACCTGTTTTATATTTGTCATTATGGGGTATTGTGTATTGATTTGATGAGGGGGGAAAAATCAATTGAATCGATTTTAGAATAAGGCTGTAAGGAAACAAAATGTGGAAAAGGTCTGAATACTTTCCCGAATGCCCTGTAGACAAGTGTGTGCCTTTCCAAATCATGTCCAATCAATTGGATTTATCACAGGTGGACTCCCGTCAAGTTGTAGAAACATCTCAAGGATGATCATGGAAACAGGATGCACCTGAGCTCAATTTTGAGTCTCATAGAAAATGGTCTGAACAATTATGTAAATAAGTCTTGTCTCATCGCTGCAACTCCCGTACGGACTCTGGAGAGGAGAGGGTCGAGAGCCGTGCGTCCTCCGAAACACAACCCAACCAAGCCTCACTGCTTTTTGACACAATGTTCACTTAACCAGGAAGCCAGCTGCACCAAATGTGTCGGAGGAAACATCGTACACCCGGCGACCGTGTCAGCGTGCACTGCGCCCGGCCCACCACAGGAGTCGCTTGTGCGCGATGGGACAAGGACATCCCTGCCAGCCAAACCCTCCCCTAACCCGGACGAAGCTGGGCCAATAAATTGTGCGCCGCCCCATGGGTCTCCCAGACGCGGTCGGCTGGCACTGTGCCACTCAGGAGGCTGAAAATAGGCTTCTTCTATAGAAATAGTTCCTGCCTCTCGTTAAATAGTAGAAAGCAGATTATTCAGTCGATGCTCCCATCAGTCCTAGACTATGGTGACGTCATCTATAGGAACGCAGCTGCCACTTAATTAAAGCCGTCAGATGAAGTTTATCACAGCGCACTGTGCTTTATTATGGCAACCATTTTAGTACTCCTCACTGCATTCTCTACCAGAAAGTTGGTTTGTGGTAGGTTTGGTTTGTGGTTTGATGTTACGTCGGTTGATACATCGCTATGTTTTAATTTGTTATGGCCTTTCACTCTACTTAACATTATTACTAAACTTTAGACATAAGAGTTACCACACCTGCTCTAAGGGAAGTCTAACTCTGGAAATGCCTTAGGTCTCTACTGAGTTAGGTAAATAAACTATTAGTTTTATTGAACCATATTTGTGGAACAATCTTCAAAATATTCTTAAATTTGATGTTTTGGTGCCTTTGGGGAATTTCAGAAAGCTGATTTAGGACATTAATACTGATGAATGTGTTTGTTTTTTTATGACCGTGTTTTTCTTTCTGCTGCGTTTTTTATATATTTTTTATTCATCTTTAAAAAGACCTTGGTCTCAGTATGACTCCCTGATAAAATAAAGGTTCAATAAATATAATAAATAAATAGTAATTGAACACCGGTCATTTTAATAATGTTGACATACTTTATACACAAAACATTAAGAACACCTGCTCTTTCCATGACATAGACTGACCAGTTGAATCTCGGTGAAAGCTTGTTAAGTCCACTTTAATCAGTGTAGATGAAGGGGGGGAGACAGGTTAAAGAAAGATGTTTAAGCCTTGAGACAATTGATACATGGATTGTGTATGTCTGCCGTTCAGAGGGGGAATGGGCAAGACAACAAATTGAAATGCCTGCGAACGGGGTATGGTAATAGGTGCCACCGGTTTGAGTGTCAAGAATCTTTAATACTATTGGGTTTATATTTTCAACATCTAAGCAGCCCTCTCATATCATCAGTTTTTCAATAACCCGCTCTACAGAGTGGAATACCTTCAAAAACTAATATTGGACAACTTATAGACCAGCCATACTCAAAGGCGGACCGCAGTCTGGTTCCGGATCCAGAACGGGGTCAATACGGACCGCGGATCCTGACGTATATATTTTTAAATTTAAGAACACAGTCAGGCTTTCAATTTTATTGCAGTGGAGAGTTGTAATAGTAGAATGCACAAGGTTCAATTGAGAAAATGCGGTAGTACAGTTCTCCTCTTGTTATGTCATTCACTGACAGATCTTAGATATCTATTTATAATTTCCAGCTGATCAACTAGCCCATGCCAGATACCAGCTGTCTAGGTCTTGTAGTTATTACGATGCCCATTGGGGCCTCAACCCCCAGGGGGCCCACATTGATTTTGTTGACTCACTTAGGTATCATAAGACATGGCAAAATGTGTTGAATTGCAGGAAATTATCTTGAAACTGTGAAATGTTCTCTCTGCCCAATGGCAAAATGTGTTGAATTGCAGGAAATGACCATTATTTCTGACAATAAGAGGGGTCTTTTACTCCTCTTGTGTCAGTTATTATTTGTCTTTATGTTAATCATTTTTTCCTCTGCATAGTTGAAGGGTTCATAAGAATTTCACGGTAAAGTCTACACCCGTTGTATTCAGCGCATGTGATAAATTACATTTGATTTGAACAGTTTGGGGTCACATGGGTTGCAGGTTTGGGGTTTTTGACTACGCCGATAATGACAATATCCATCCGGACCTTTGCTACTTGGTAAAGTTGTGTGACGGGTAGTTTAGTACCTCTGTTATAGACTTTCATAAACTAATATTGAACAGGTTATAAACGTTCAGTAACTAATATTGAACAGGTTATAAACTAATATTGAACAGGTTATAAACTTTCAGAAACTAATATTGAACAGGTTATAAACTTTCAGAAACTAATATTGTTCAAGTTAAATACATAATATAAACTGTAATACTGAACAGATTATACACTAATATCTAAATCCTTATACAAAAAGTATAATATATAAATGTGAATATTGAACATGCTATAAAATCCCATAGACCCCTGTGTTATTGATCAGCAGAGTGAATCCACAGGCAGATAGCTGGCAAAGAGATCCAGAAGGATTGTTATCAGTTTTCAGTTTTCAACATTTTGAAAGGGTTTCCTGTTGTAATTATTGATCGGATTATAGACTTGTATAAACTGTCAAATTGAACAGGTTATAAACTGTATTTTAGAAACAGTATTAGACTTTCTTAAATTGTATTATCAAACCGGTTAAAGAGTGCAATATTTAACACATTATAAACGTTAATATTGAGTAATCTTTGATAAATTGTTATATCGAACAGATGATATATGTTGAAACCGTTATAAACACTTCTAAACTGCAATAATTGGTTTCCTATTGTAAAGTGCCGATCAGCAGAGTAAGCATTCTCACCAGCAGTGATCAACAGGCAGATGATTAGCCCAGAGATCCAGGAGCGGCTAATGCTGGTTATGGTCATGATGATGATCGTCTAGGTCCAGGTATCTCTCTCTCTACGATCCTTAGTCCTGATCCACTCACTGGTGGATGTACCTCTCTGTCAGAATGGTGTACTGAACACTACACACACCTGTACTCTAAACACACCTGTCCTCTACACACACCTCTGGCTCCCACAGGTCTGAATGGCAGGGTTTAGCCTTGGGGTGTCGTGTCCAGTATGAGTCTGTCTAACCCTTGGACCCATTAATATGTATGTATGTATGTGTGTGTGTGTGTGTGTGTGTGTGTGTGTGTGTGTGTGTGTGTGTGTGTGTGTGTGTGTGTGTGTGTGTGTGTGTGTGTGTGTGTGTGTGTGTTCTGACCTACCTGGGTTCATGTAGCCATTGTCATAAGGCGTGTAAGTGTCATAATTTGGCATAATACTTAATGGATTGGAACCAAAAGACTAGGGACAAGATGGGAAGATACTCAGCGCAATCTTGAACCATAAAATAACAAACACTGTTACCAATGCACACATCATCATCACCTCATGTATGTGATTATTGGGTTTTATGCTCTGACAATGGAAGAGTCAGTGACAGTCAGGCAATGTAACTTGGTTGTGTCATGTCAATGATAGCATTGACGCCGGTTATCTGGGCTATTGTATCTTCTAATATGGTACTTATGAATACACAAATATGAATGATTGAATCAGGAAGGGTGGGAAAGTGGTCTATCATCTTCGGATTCTGTGGAAACTACCACGCACACACACCTATTGTGTCTCTTTGTAGACCCTGGTAGGTTTGTGTTTCCAGTAATCATTAAACTAATCCAGTAATAATTTAATGCAAAACCTTTGTGTAGAGTTACTGTATCACCTAACACAGACAACAGGAAATAAAGGCAAGTCATGTCTCTGCCAGGGAATTCTGAAATACTGCTTCCCTATATAGTTCACCAATTTTGACCAGAGCATTATGGGCACTGGTTGAAAGCAGTGCACTGTAAAAAGGGTGCCATTTTGGACATAGTCTTTAGTGAGAATGTATGACTCAATGAAAATCTATTAAAATTGGTTTGAACGTTGAACTTAATAATGTTTTGAGATGCTGTTGTGTATCAAGCTAGCCTTCTCTCTGAACCCTGAAGAGCTAAAGTCTCACAATGTAGCATACATTAAAGCATAGCACAACAATAACATCTGCTAAATATGTGTAAGTGACTAATAAAATATGATTTGATTATAATAATGGGTGGGGATATGCAGTACAGTGTGTATTCCACCAAGTTACTCAAGGTGATTTAAGAGGTGCGCCTGATAGATCCAACTCCTCCACTATCAAAGCACCAGGGTGCGATTGATTAAATAGACATGAATGGCATCTCCCTAACCCTTAACACCCATAACACTCTCAATCCAACATGGTTTTGCCGACCAGTTGTGTCTCTAGATTTTCCCTTCACTTTGGTGATGTCACGAGCGGCAGCCATTTTGTGCCAGAAAGCACATCACGCTTCACTTCACTTTATTGTCGTTATCTAACATTTATCACACTGGTATGTCAAGACTTAATTCAGATCTTTCAAGACAGTAGAATAGGTTTATACTTACTTTTATAATTACTATCTGTCTCTCTGACATTTAAACTGAAGAAGACATGTTTGGTTTAGACCTGGGAACTCATTTATAAAATGTTCTTAGTTTTTATACTACATTTAAAAGGCTTTTATAACTTCTCCATGTATAGCCAAGTACATTGATCTTCATCATGTAAGTTCTATTGGGGTAGTGTGTGTGTGTGTGTGTGTGTGTGTGTGTGTGTGTGTGTGTGTGTGTGTGTGTGTGTGTGTGTGTGTGTGTGTGTGTGTGTGTGTGTGTGTGTGTGTGTGTGTGTGTGTGTGTGTGTGTTCTGACCTACCTGGGTTCATGTAGCCATTGTCATAAGGCGTGTAAGTGTCATAATTTGGCATAATACTTAATGGATTGGAACCAAAAGACTAGGGACAAGATGGGAAGATACTCAGCGCAATCTTGAACCATAAAATAACAAACACTGTTACCAATGCACACATCATCATCACCTCATGTATGTGATTATTGGGTTTTATGCTCTGACAATGGAAGAGTCAGTGACAGTCAGGCAATGTAACTTGGTTGTGTCATGTCAATGATAGCATTGACGCCGGTTATCTGGGCTATTGTATCTTCTAATATGGTACTTATGAATACACAAATATGAATGATTGAATCAGGAAGGGTGGGAAAGTGGTCTATCATCTTCGGATTCTGTGGAAACTACCACGCACACACACCTATTGTGTCTCTTTGTAGACCCTGGTAGGTTTGTGTTTCCAGTAATCATTAAACTAATCCAGTAATAATTTAATGCAAAACCTTTGTGTAGAGTTACTGTATCACCTAACACAGACAACAGGAAATAAAGGCAAGTCATGTCTCTGCCAGGGAATTCTGAAATACTGCTTCCCTATATAGTTCACCAATTTTGACCAGAGCATTATGGGCACTGGTTGAAAGCAGTGCACTGTAAAAAGGGTGCCATTTTGGACATAGTCTTTAGTGAGAATGTATGACTCAATGAAAATCTATTAAAATTGGTTTGAACGTTGAACTTAATAATGTTTTGAGATGCTGTTGTGTATCAAGCTAGCCTTCTCTCTGAACCCTGAAGAGCTAAAGTCTCACAATGTAGCATACATTAAAGCATAGCACAACAATAACATCTGCTAAATATGTGTAAGTGACTAATAAAATATGATTTGATTATAATAATGGGTGGGGATATGCAGTACAGTGTGTATTCCACCAAGTTACTCAAGGTGATTTAAGAGGTGCGCCTGATAGATCCAACTCCTCCACTATCAAAGCACCAGGGTGCGATTGATTAAATAGACATGAATGGCATCTCCCTAACCCTTAACACCCATAACACTCTCAATCCAACATGGTTTTGCCGACCAGTTGTGTCTCTAGATTTTCCCTTCACTTTGGTGATGTCACGAGCGGCAGCCATTTTGTGCCAGAAAGCACATCACGCTTCACTTCACTTTATTGTCGTTATCTAACATTTATCACACTGGTATGTCAAGACTTAATTCAGATCCTTCAAGACAGTAGAATAGGTTTATACTTACTTTTATAATTACTATCTGTCTCTCTGACATTTAAACTGAAGAAGACATGTTTGGTTTAGACCTGGGAACTCATTTATAAAATGTTCTTAGTTTTTATACTACATTTAAAAGGCTTTTATAACTTCTCCATGTATAGCCAAGTACATTGATCTTCATCATGTAAGTTCTATTGGGGTAGTGTGTGTGTGTGTGTGTGTGTGTGTGTGTGTGTGTGTGTGTGTGTGTGTGTGTGTGTGTGTGTGTGTGTGTGTGTGTGTGTGTGTGTGTGTGTGTGTGTGTGTGTGTGTGTGTGTGTTCTGACCTACCTGGGTTCATGTAGCCATTGTCATAAGGCGTGTAAGTGTCATAATTTGGCATAATACTTAATGGATTGGAACCAAAAGACTAGGGACAAGATGGGAAGATACTCAGCGCAATCTTGAACCATAAAATAACAAACACTGTTACCAATGCACACATCATCATCACCTCATGTATGTGATTATTGGGTTTTATGCTCTGACAATGGAAGAGTCAGTGACAGTCAGGCAATGTAACTTGGTTGTGTCATGTCAATGATAGCATTGACGCCGGTTATCTGGGCTATTGTATCTTCTAATTTGGTACTTATGAATACACAAATATGAATGATTGAATCAGGAAGGGTGGGAAAGTGGTCTATCATCTTCGGATTCTGTGGAAACTACCACGCACACACACCTATTGTGTCTCTTTGTAGACCCTGGTAGGTTTGTGTTTCCAGTAATAATTAAACTAATCCAGTAACAATTTAATGCAAAACCTTTGTGTAGAGTTACTGTATCACCTAACCCAGACAACAGGAAATAAAGGCAAGTCATGTCTCTGCCAGGGAATTCTGAAATACTGCTTCCCTATATAGTTCACCAATTTTGACCAGAGCATTATGGGCACTGGTTGAAAGCAGTGCACTGGAAAAAGGGTGCCATTTTGGACATAGTCTTTAGTGAGAATGTATGACTCAATGAAAATCTATTAAAATTGGTTTGAACGTTGAACTTAATAATGTTTTGAGATGCTGTTGTGTATCAAGCTAGCCTGCTCTCTGAACCCTGAAGAGCTAAAGTCTTACAATGTAGCATACATTGAAGCATAGCACAACAATAACATCTGCTAAATATGTGTAAGTGACTAATAAAATATGATTTGATTATAATAATGGGTGGGGATATGCAGTACAGTGTGTATTCCACCAAGTTACTCAAGGTGATTTAAGAGGTGCGCCTGATAGATCCAACTCCTCCACTATCAAAGCACCAGGGTGCGATTGATTAAATAGACATGAATGGCATCTCCCTAACCCTTAACACCCATAACACTCTCAATCCAACATGGTTTTGCCGACCAGTTGTGTCTCTAGATTTTCCCTTCACTTTGGTGATGTCACGAGCGGCAGCCATTTTGTGCCAGAAAGCACATCACGCTTCACTTCACTTTATTGTCGTTATCTAACATTTATCACACTGGTATGTCAAGACTTAATTCAGATCCTTCAAGACAGTAGAATAGGTTTATACTTACTTTTATAATTACTATCTGTCTCTCTGACATTTAAACTGAAGAAGACATGTTTGGTTTAGACCTGGGAACTCATTTATAAAATGTTCTTAGTTTTTATACTACATTTAAAAGGCTTTTATAACTTCTTCATGTATAGCCAAGTACATTGATCTTCATCATGTAAGTTCTATTGGGGTAGTGTGTGTGTGTGTGTGTGTGTGTGTGTGTGTGTGTGTGTGTGTGTGTGTGTGTGTGTGTGTGTGTGTGTGTGTGTGTGTGTGTGTGTGTGTGTGTGTGTGTGTGTGTGTGTGTGTGCGCTGATTCCAGGTGCACCACACAAAAAATATGAACTGGAGGTAGGTGGCATCAAGATGTGTGACCTGTTGCCACAAGAAAAGGGAAAACAGTGGAGAACAAACACAATTGTAAATATAACCCATATTTAGGTTTATTTATTTTCCCTTTTGTACTTTCATTATTTGCACACCGTTACAGCACTGTTTATAGCCATAATATGACATTTGAAGTGTCTCTATTATTTTGGAACTTTTGTGAGTGTAATGTTTATTGTAAAAAAAATGTTTATTTCACTTTTGTTTATTATATATTCCACTTGCTTTAGCAATGTAAACACGTTTCCCATGCCAATAATGCCCCTTGAATTGAGAGGGGCAGTGGGACTTCTCGCGAGACTTCCTCTGAGTAGCCTACTACTTTTCATTTTTTTTCTTATTCGTGGAGCGCTTTATCAGCGGCAGTCTCCCCCGCCGTCCTAACTGCACAGTAAGGGGTCACTACCCCCACTCAATACAGAGCGAGAGAGACGGGCAGATTAAACAAACACCTAGGGCTAATAGCAAAGCAGCGAAGACCGTAATTAAACCGCGCGTCTTTGCTCCCCGACTAGAAACCCTCTCTCACCCCCTAACTGTGCCGAAGACACTGGGTTTAACTTCGTCTAAATAGGTTGACAGGGCGAGGGTCGCTTGTCTCCCAGGGGATTCTGCGAAGCAGCGTCTTTAGCCGGGTTGGACCCACTAGGCTACTAACTAGCCAGGTAAGGTCAAACGCACAGCCTGAGCCCAGTTGCGCGCTCGGTTCGGCTCGAGCTCCGTGCGTGCAGCAGCAGCTGCTGTCTGTCCTTTTATAGACATTCTGCTGGAAATGAAAACGATCTAGCCTCGCTCCTCTGTCATTCTCGTCGGTGAGTGGAATAGAATTGGAACATTCGAATGTGGGATATTCATTCACCCCGGCAACATGATCATGCAATTGGATATTGTGGGAAAGAGAGTGAGAGAAGGGGTGACTGTGCGTGAGTGTGGTGGGGTATAGCTACTGTGCTGTCGATGTTGCGTGTGTGACGCGCCATCCATGGTGAGACCACTGAGCGAGACACGTGTGTTTGTTGGCGTTCCTCTCCTCGCACACCACTGTTTGGTTCATACATTGCCGATGTCTCGTCTGTTGTGCTTGTAATAGATTTTATAGACAGTGGGCGTCGTGTTTGTTACATGAACACTTGATACGGAACGCAACATACAGGATTATATAGCTAGTCTTATTATTATGTTGCAAATGCAATTGTGTCAAATCTGTGCGTTGAGCAACACGGAATATGTAGGCCAAATCAGTGTTTATTGTAGGCCTGTTATTACTATTAATATTATTACTATTATTATTACCAGGCCTATTATCTTCCATTGCCCAATAGCTCATGACTGTCTCCTTCCATGTCTTTCCGTTTAATAACGCTTACCATTGCAACCAATTTCATAGTCTAGCCTGATGGCCTTGATCCTGTGCCATGTTGGAAAGATCAGGACAGACAGACATTTCCTGGCCATGTCAGGAGTGTCTGATGTATGTTTACCTCAGCTGGCAGTGACATAAACACACACACACACACACACACACACACACACACACACACACACACACACACACACAGCAGCAGCAGGGTAATGTAGCTGGGTAACCAGGACTCTACATGGAGAGAGCGTGCGTGTGTGTGTGTGATGCTCCTTGATGTTGCATAATGTCTGTCTATGGTGCTACTGTCAAAACAAGATGGCTTGGTTTGCTGCTATAACGCCATATCATCTACAGACTATAGGCAATATGTCTAATCTACACGTTAGAAGATATAGGCTACTCCATATAGAGAGATATATTGATGGATAGGCCTAGATTTATGGATAGATATGTGCTCTATAATTTGATTAAAAGCAGGAGGGTGGCGTCTTGTGAGTGGCGCTTGGGCACACAGAGCGAGAGAGAGAGGCACACGTAAAGTCTTTTAACTAAAACAAAGTCTTGTTTACCTCCACTACCACCTGGACGCCACGCCTTTCCTGGGCACGCGCCTTTCCTAGGCACTCGTCTTTCCTAGGCACGCGCCTTTCCTAGGCTAGCGCCTTTCCTGGGCACGCGCCTTTCCTAGGCACGCGCCTTTCCTGGGCACGCGCCTTTCCTAGGCTAGCGCCTTTCCTGGGCACGCGCCTTTCCTGGGCACGCGCCTTTCCTAGGCTAGCGCCTTTCCTGGGCACGCGCCTTTCCTAGGCTAGCGCCTTTCCTACGCACGCGCCTTTCCTGGGCACGCGCCTTTCCTGGGCTAGCGCCTTTCCTGGGCACGCGCCTTTCCTGGGCACGCGCCTTTCCTGGGCACGCGCCTTTCCTAGGCACGCGCCTTTCCTGGGCACGCGCCTTTCCTGGGCACGCGCCTTTCCTGGGCACGCGCCTTTCCTAGGCTAGCGCCTTTCCTACGCACGCGCCTTTCCTGGGCACGCGCCTTTCCTAGGCTAGCGCCTTTCCTAGGCTAGCGCCTTTCCTAGGCTAGCGCCTTTCCTGGGCACGCGCCTTTCCTGGGCACGCGCCTTTCCTGGGCACGCGCCTTTCCTGGGCACGCGCCTTTCCTGGGCACGCGCCTTTCCTAGGCTAGCGCCTTTCCTACGCACGCGCCTTTCCTGGGCACGCGCCTTTCCTAGGCTAGCGCCTTTCCTACGCACGCGCCTTTCCTGGGCACGCGCCTTTCCTAGGCTAGCGCCTTTCCTACGCACGCGCCTTTCCTAGGCTAGCGCCTTTCCTGGGCACGCGCCTTTCCTGGGCACGCGCCTTTCCTGGGCACGCGCCTTTCCTGGGCACGCGCCTTTCCTAGGCTAGCGCCTTTCCTGGGCACGCGCCTTTCCTGGGCACGCGCCTTTCCTAGGCTAGCGCCTTTCCTAGGCTAGCGCCTTTCCTGGGCACGCGCCTTTCCTAGGCACACGCCTTTCCTGGGCACGCGCCTTTCCTAGGCACACGCCTTTCCTAGGCTAGCGCCTTTCCTAGGCACGCGCCTTTCCTAGGCTAGCGCCTTTCCTGGGCACGCGCCTTTCCTGGGCACGCGCCTTTCCTGGGCACACGCCTTTCCTAGGCTAGCGCCTTTCCTGGGCACACGCCTTTCCTAGGCTAGCGCCTTTCCTAGGCACACGCCTTTCTTAGGCTAGCGCCTTTCCTGGGCACACGCCTTTCCTAGGCTAGCGCCTTTCCTGGGCACGCGCCTTTCCTGGGCACACGCCTTTCCTAGGCACACGCCTTTCCTAGGCACACGCCTTTCCTAGGCTAGCGCCTTTCCTGGGCACGCGCCTTTCCTAGGCACACGCCTTTCCTAGGCTAGCGCCTTTCCTAGGCACACGCCTTTCCTAGGCTAGCGCCTTTCCTAGGCTAGCGCCTTTCCTAGGCACACGCCTTTCCTAGGCTAGCGCCTTTCCTAGGCACACGCCTTTCCTAGGCACGCGCCTTTCCTAGGCTAGCGCCTTTCCTGGGCACGCGCCTTTCCTGGGCACGCGCCTTTCCTGGGCACGCGCCTTTCCTGGGCACGCGCCTTTCCTAGGCTAGCGCCTTTCCTGGGCACGCGCCTTTCCTGGGCTAGCGCCTTTCCTGGGCACGCGCCTTTCCTAGGCTAGCGCCTTTCCTGGGCACGCGCCTTTCCTAGGCACGCGCCTTTCCTAGGCTAGCGCCTTTCCTAGGCACACGCCTTTCCTAGGCTAGCGCCTTTCCTAGGCACACGCCTTTCCTAGGCTAGCGCCTTTCCTGGGCACGCGCCTTTCCTGGGCACGCGCCTTTCCTGGGCACGCGCCTTTCCTAGGCTAGCGCCTTTCCTGGGCACGCGCCTTTCCTGGGCACGCGCCTTTCCTAGGCACACGCCTTTCCTAGGCTAGCGCCTTTCCTGGGCACGCGCCTTTCCTAGGCTAGCGCCTTTCCTGGGCACGCGCCTTTCCTAGGCTAGCGCCTTTCCTGGGCACGCGCCTTTCCTGGGCACGCGCCTTTCCTAGGCACTTCTCAGTAGTTGTTATTATTATCTTATGCGGGTGCATAACAGGCTTTGCAGGCGTGGTTCTCTCGTGTCGAATACATTTTATTCATCCGCTGAAAAACCTTTGCTGGCCAACAGATTTTTCAATCAACAGAGTTTTCAATGAATAGGGTTTTCAACACATTTATCTAAAGCCATCCCTTTACATTTGGTGTACCTTTTTAATTTGAATGTTCTCGACAGACACAAGAACATATGGAGAGAACGATCAAGAATATTAGGGACAATGGAAAAAAAGCCATGTAAATACACGCATATTTGTCTCCTTTTAAGTGATAATTGGTAGATTTAAAAATACTCTGATCTTGTATTATTTCGGGTTAGGAAAGTATTTATGAATAATAAAAACAACAGGGTTGGAGAGCCTTTATGCACACAATATATTGGCGAATCAAAAATAGTGGATTGATTCATCCTGAAAGGTGCTATTGTTCCATTGTGCAATTGTTCAATCCATGAAGAATTGGAAGAGTAGTCCTATAAATCTACCCTAATCATCTTGATGTAACTGTGATGATAACGGTCCAGTCGTGCTCCAGATTTAAACTGCTACCTATGGCCTGCGTTCCATAATGATTCAAATATGCTACATGTCCCCAATTATTGCACAACTTGTAACACATTAGCCTAATATGATCCACCTCAGGAACAACCACAGGAACTTGAGAGAAATTAAAGTCAAAAAGAATAATCTAGTAATGGAATGATGCAAAATGTAAGGAAACTAACACTAAAGTGACAGTTATAAATGTATGGAAACTAACACTAAAGTGACAGTTATTAAAGTAAGGAAACTAACACTAAATGTAAGGAAACTAAACTGACAGTTATAAATGTAAATGCATCCCAAACTAATCATGTCGCTATGGCAACCACACATCGCAAAACCTAAACAACAACTTACAACTTCACGTGTGTATGTTTTAGAGATCCTTGCCTCCATATCAGCTGAGTTAATTTGATTAATCTGATTAATTTGACTCCTATAGTGTCATGTCTTCCTTCAATATTGAATATTGCTTCAAGTTATTTCCTTTCCCTTGTCTTTGTAAAGCCAACCTCACGCAGTCGCTTAGTAAATCCCTATCATATCATCTTTTTTCAAGCCTCACTCTCTCCCTTTTTCCATATCTATATTTATCTTTCATTCTTTCTTCCTCTTTTTCTATTTCTCTTTATCTAGATCTGAGGGACTCAAGACAGAACATAGACCACAAACTTCTGACTACCTGAAACTAGAACCAGGAAGTAAACAACACAGAAAACAACAACATCATGAAGACCTCCACCGTCTTCCTCTCGCTCCTCGCCTCACTCTCTTGTTCCCAGAGCGACTCTCCGGAACTCATCGTGACAACGCGGGCAGGAAGCTTACGCGGCATCCGCCTACCGACGCCCGACAGGAGTCACGTGACTGCTTTCCTCGGCATCCCATTCGCAGAGCCCCCGCTGGGCAAGAAGCGCTTCCGTAAGGCGGAGCCAAAGAAGCCGTGGTCGGGAGTGTTCGACGCTAGCTCCTACCCCAATGCCTGCTATCAGTTCATTGACACCTCTTTCCCCGGGTTCCAAGGATCTGAGATGTGGAACCCGAACAGGTTTACATTTACTTTGACATTTTCCAGGGTTCTGAGATGTGGAACCGTAACTGGTTGATTGTTTAAGACACCCTCTTGTTGCGTCCCTAAATGCACTATATTCCCTATTTAGTGCACTACTTTTGACGAGGGCTCTTAGGACTCTGTTCAAAATCAAATGTATTTATATAGCCCTTCGTACATCAGCTGATATCTCAAAGTGCTGTACAGGAACCCAGCCTAAAGCCCCAAACAGCAAGCAATGCAGGTGTTGAAGCACGTTGGCTAGGAAAAACTCCCTAGAAAGGCCAAAACCTAGGAAGAAACCTAGAGAGGAACCAGGCTATGAGGGGTGGCCAGTCCTCTTCTGGCTGTGCCGAGTGGAGATTATAACAGAACATGGCCAAGATGTTCAAATGTTCATAACTTACCAGCATGGTCAAATAATAGGTCTGGGACAGGTAGCACGTCCGGTGAATAGGTCAGGATTCCATAGCCGCAGGCAGAACAGTTGAAACTGGAGCAGCAGCACGGCCAGGTGGACTGGGGACAGCAAGGAGTCATCATGCCAGGTAGTCCTGAGGCATGGTCCTAGGGCTCAGGTCCTCCGAGAGAGAGCAAGAAAGAGAGAATTAGAGAGAGCATACTTAAATTCACACAGGACACCGGATAAGACAGGAGAAGTACTCCAGATATAACATACTGACCCTAGCCCCCCGACACATAAACTACTGCAGCATAAATACTGGAGGCTGAGACTGGAGGGGT
This sequence comes from Oncorhynchus masou masou, assembly GCF_036934945.1. Classification (NCBI taxonomy): domain Eukaryota; kingdom Metazoa; phylum Chordata; class Actinopteri; order Salmoniformes; family Salmonidae; genus Oncorhynchus; species Oncorhynchus masou. Next base: position 13,355,119 of record NC_088234.1, on the reverse strand, counting down.
CAGGAGACACTGTGGCCCCATCCGATGATACCCCCGGACAGGGCCAAACAGTAACGATATAACCCCATCCACTTTGCCACAGCACAGCCCCCACACCACTAGAGGGATATCTTCAACCACCAACTTACCATCCTGAGACAAGGCCGAGTATAGCCCACAAAGATCTCCAACATGGCACAACCCAAGGGGGGTGCCAACCCAGACAGGAAGATCACATCAGTGACTCAACCCACTCAAGTGACGCACCCCTCCTAGGGACGGCATGAAAGAGCACCAGTAAGCCAGTGAATCAGACCCTGTTATAGGGTTAGAGGCCTTTCCGTTCACCTTCACACTCCTTCACACTCCTGGCCCAGACTACACTCAATCATATGACCCAATGAAGAGATGAGTCTTCGGTAAAGACTTAAAGGTTGAGACCGAGTTTGCGTCTCTCACATGGGTAGGCAGACCATTCCATAAAAATTGAGCTCTATAGGAGAAAGCCCTGCCTTTAGCTGTTTGCTTAGAAATTCTAGGGACAATTAGGAGGCCTGCGTCTTGTAACCGTAGCGTACGTGTAGGTATGTACGGCAGGACCAAATCAGAGAGATAGGTAGGAGCAAGCCCATGTAATGATTTGTAGGTTAGCAGTAAAACCTTGAAATAAGTCCTTGCCTTGACAGGAAGCCAGTGTAGGGAGGCTTGCACTGGAGTAATATGGTCAAATTCTTTGGTTGTAGTCGGGATTCTAGCAGCTGTATTTAGCACTAACTGAAGTTTATTTAGTGCTTTGTCCAGATAGCCGGAAAGTAGAGCATTGCAGTAGTCTAACCTAGAAGTAACAAAAGCATGGATTCATTTTTCTGCATAATCTTTGGACAAAGATGTTCGTCAAAAGAGAGAACAGGGTCCAGAGTAACACCGAGGTCCTTCAGTTTGATTTGAGACGACTGTAAACCATTAAGATTAATTGTCAGATTCAACAGAATATCTCTTTGTTTCTTGAGACCTACAACAAGCATCTCTGTTTTGACCAAGTTTAAAATTAGAAAGTTTGCAGCCATCCACTTCCTTATGTCTGAAACACAGGCTTCTAGCGAGGGCAATTTTGGGGCTTCACCATGTTTCATTGAAATGTCCAGCTGTGTGTCATCCATCCGCATAGCAGTGAAAGTTAACATTATGGTTTCAAATGACATCCCCAAGAGGTAAAATATATAGTGAAAACAATAGTGGTCCTAAAACGGAACCTTGAGGAACACCAAAATGTACAGTTGATTAGTCAGAGGACAAGCCATTCACAGAGACAAACTGATATCTTTCAGAACTTGTCCCTGTAGACCAATTTGGGTTTACAATCTCTCCAAAAGAATGTGGTGATCGATGATATCAAAAGCAGCACTAAGGTCTAGGAGCACGAGGACAGATACAGAGCCTCGGTCTGATGCCATTAAAAAGTAATTTACCACCTTCACAAGTGCAGTCTCAGTGCTATGGTGGGGTCTAAAACCAGACTGAAGCATTTCGTATAAATTGTCTTCAGGAAGGCAGTGAGTTGCTGCGCAACAGCCTTTTCTAAACATTTTGAGAGGAATGGAGGATTCGATATAGGCCGATAGTTTTTTATATTTTCTGGATCAAGGTTTGGCTTTTTCAAGAGGCTTTATTACTGCCACTTTTAGTGTTTTGTATACATCCGGTGGATAGAGAGCCATTTATTATGTTCAACATAGGAGGGCCAAGCACAGGAAGCAGCTCTTTCAGTAGTTTAGTTGAAATAGGGCCCAGTATGCATCTTGAAGGTTTAGAGGCCATGATTATTTTCATAATTTTGTCAAGAGATGTAGTACTAAAACACTTGTCTCTCTTGATCCTAGGTCCTGGCAGAGTTGTGCAGACTCAGGACAACTGAGCTTTGAAGGAATGCACAGATTTAAAGAAGAGTCCATAATTTGTTTTCTAATAATCATGATTATTTCCTCAAAGAAGTTCATGAATTTATTACTGCTGAAGTGAAAGCCATCCTCACTTGGGGAATGTTGCTTTTTAGTTAGCTTTGCGACAGTATCAAAAAAACATTTAGGATTGTTCTGATTTTCCTCAATTAAGTTGGAAAAATAGGATGATCGAAATTTACAGTTGATTTGTCAGAGGACAAGCCATTCACAGAGACAAACTGATATCTTTCCGACAGATAAGATCTAAACCAGGCCAGAACTTGTCCGTGTAGTGCACTATGTAGGAAACGGGGTATTTGGGACGTTTGGTTTTCATGTTATTTATTCTCTTTTACTTCCTTTCATTACTTTACGGTAAAGTGTGTTTTTGTGATTTTAAATGGATTTGTTCACTAAATCCAGTTTGATTTGATCTGATTCCAACAGGGAGATGAGTGAGGACTGCCTATACCTCAACGTCTGGGTACCAACCTCCCCCAGACCTCACAACCTCACCGTGATGGTGTGGATCTACGGTGGAGGCTTCTACAGGTAGGTAGCCCAGTGTGCTAAGCAGATGGCCCTGTAACTGGAGGGTTTGATCTTGCAACTAGAGGGCTTCTGGGTTCACATCCTAACAACAATCCCTTAACTACAATTGTGCCCTTGTGCAAGGCACAACATGCTCTCCATCCAGGGGTGCTTGGTGTGTGTGATATCTGATTGATAAATGAACAAAAGACAACGTGCTCTCTATCCAGAGACAAAGTTCCATTGTTCCATGTAACATATGGACAATAATGTTATATTGATTTGTATTGTTCTACAGTGGCTCCTCGTCCCTGGATGTGTATGATGGACGTTACCTGGCCCACTCTGAGAAGGTGGTGGTGGTGTCCATGAACTACCGTGTTGGGGCCTTTGGTTTCCTGGCTCTTCCTGGCTCTTCGGAGGCCCCTGGGAATGTGGGGCTTCTAGACCAACGTATGGCCCTCCAGTGGATCCAGAATAACATACATATCTTCGGGGGCAACCCCAAGCAGGTAATGATAACAAAGAGTTTGTGTGTGTGTGTGCGTTCATGCATGCGTGCTTGGGAGATGCTCTCTACAAATTCAATATTAATATTATGAACTACTACTACTCGTAGGTGACCATCTTTGGGGAGAGTGCAGGAGCAGTCTCTGTGGGAATACACCTCCTGTCTCCAGACAGCCGCCCCACCTTCACCCGAGCCATCCTCCAGAGTGGAGTCCCCAACTGTCCCTGGGCCACTGTTACGCCCGCTGAAGCCCAGCGGAGAGCTGCCATGTTGGGGAAACTGGTGGGCTGTCCCTCTGGGGGTAACGACACAGAGCTGGTGGACTGTCTCCGTAACAAGCCCCCCCAGGACCTCATCGACCAGGAGTGGCAGGTCATTTACATTGCTGTGTTACGTACATTTTTACATCTTACGGAAAGTTTGAAATTCATGTTTTACCTTTTAATATTTCCGTTTTACACAAAGCTTTTTCATTTTGTATAAAGCTTTGCATTTATGTTTACCTTTGTGTGTATATATGTTTATTTTACTTTAAAATGTTTGTTTGTGTGCATTTACACTTTATTTGACGTTTATATTTTAGATATTGGAGGAATGTGATATAAATTAGGCTAAATAGAGAAATAAAGAGTCTTTGTGTTGGTTTTGTGTTGACATTTATATTTGATCATGAATAAGTAGTACAGTTCTAGTGAATAGGGTCCCTATGGTTTATTTGATATTATTTACCTTTCTTTCCCAGGTCATGCCATGGTCGGCCATCTTCCGTTTCTCCTTTGTGCCGGTCATCGATGGCGTGGTCCTTCCTGACAACCCAGAGGCCATGCTGTCATCAGGCAACATCAAAGACACCCAAATCCTGCTGGGAGTCAACCAGGACGAGGGCTCCTTCTTCCTCCTCTACGGAGCCCCCGGCTTCAGCAAGTGTGTGTGTGTGTGTGTGTGTGTGTGTGTGTGTGTTTGGGCCATGACGATACCAGTATCTCGATAGTCATTAGTATCGTTTCACGGAACAAAACACGAAGTGGATTTCAATTCTTTAGGAAACCTCCCTAATGTTGGAAACAACCATCACTATGTTGTCATCCAGAGTCGCATTTATTTATTTTCCAAGCTATATGTTACATAGGGAACAATATACATACAATATGTTACATACAGAACAATATACATACAATATGTTACATAGGGAACAATATACATACAATATGTTACATAGGGAACAATATACATACAATATGTTACATACAGAACAATATACATACAATATGTTACATACAGAACAATATACATACAATATGTTACATAGGGAACAATATACATACAATATGTTACATAGGGAACAATATACATACAATATGTTACATAGGGAACAATATACATACAATATGTTACATAGGGAACAATATACATACATACAATATGTTACATACAGAACAATATACATGCATACTATATGTTACATACAGAACAATATACATGCATACTATATGTTATACAGAAGGTTTAAAGGACCAATCATGTATGCCAGTACACCTACTGTTTGTTTTAGTGCATATTATTATATTTTGTGTGTGCGTTCCAATGACACTAATACAATTGCACCCTAATCTTTCATTGGCCCTCCATAGGACAACGAGTCATTGATCTCCCGTGAGGACTTCCTGGAGAGCGTGAAGCTGAGTGTCCCGCATGCCAACGAAATCGGCCAGGAGGCTGTGGTGCTGCAGGTAGGCGGACCAGCAGGATAAGGAGGTGGACCTGTAGCCAAAAGGTTGCTGGTTAGAAACCCAGGTTAAGCCGGGCTCTGTAAAAAAGCGGAAATTGATCTGGCACCTTGAGGGTTGCTGGATGTATGTGATTAGTGAATCAAGTAGTCTAATAAAGTTGCTTTGTATGAAGGTCCCCGGTTTGAATACCAGTCAAATAAAGTTGTGTTGTATCAAGGTCTCCGGTTTGAATACCAGTCAAATAAAGTTGTGTTGTATGAAGGTCCCCGGTTTGAATACCAGTCTAATAAAGTTGTGTTGTATCAAGGTCTCCGGTTTGAATACCAGTCTAATAAATTTTGTGTTACAGTACACTGACTGGTTTGATGAGAACAATGGAGTGAAGAACCGAGACTCCCTGGATGACGTGGTCGGAGACCATAATGTCATCTGCCCTCTGCAGCAGTTTGCCAGGACCTACTCCCAGCTCCACCCTAACCTGGGTGCCAACAATGGACAACAGGCGGGCAACGCTGGGGCCATGACCAAGGACGGGAACTCACAAAGTAAGAATTGTTCACAAATGTTTTTTCAAATATGTTGTTTAATGTCTGGTTGGTTTTTAAAGTAACTGTTCAGTGAAAATCTTACTTTTAAAAGTTCAAATTCTGTTAACTCATACCCAAATAATGTTGTTGGCTCATACTATACTCTTATTTGTGGCAAAGCGAAAATGTGAGAATTTTTGCATTTTTTTTAACCCTCAACTACTCACATTAATATTTTTGATACCGGCTTGACTTAAGGTGACCACGCCCCCGAGTAGAGTAATCCCATGTAATTAGACTAGATTTGGCATCATCCTAAGCAAACTACTGACACTTATGTCATTTCAATAAACGTTTTCAGCAGCGTCACACATTGTTATTCACATACTTGGCTGTCACAACAACAAATTATTTGCATGATACGTATGCTAACACTGACAGTAAAACAGTCCCATTATACTGACCTGCTAACACTGTCACATTATACTGACCTGCTAACACTGTCACATTATACTGACCTGCTAACACTGTCCCATTATACTGACCTGCTAACACTGTCACATTATACTGACCTGCTAACACTGTCACATTATACTGACCTGCTAACACTGTCACATTATACTGACCTGCTAACACTGTCACATTATACTGACCTGCTAACACTGTCACATTATACTGACCTGCTAACAGTGTTACATTACACTGACATGCTAACACTGTCACATTATACTGACCTGCTAACACTGTTACATTATACTGACCTGCTAACAGTGTTACATTACACTGACCTGCTAACACTGTCACATTATACTGACCTGCTAACACTGTCACATTATACTGACCTGCTAACACTGTTACATTATACTGACCTGCCAACAGTGTTACATTACACTGACCTGCTAACACTGTCACATTATACTGACCTGCTAACAGTGTTACATTACACTGACCTGCTAACACTGTTACATTACACTGACCTGCTAACACTGTCACATTATACTGACCTGCTAACACTGTCACATTATACTGACCTGCTAACACTGTTACATTATACTGACCTGCTAACACTGTCACATTATACTGACCTGCTAACACTGTCACATTATACTGACCTGCTAACACTGACAGTAAAACTGTCACATTATACTGACCTGCTAACAGTGTTACATTACACTGACCTGCTAACACTGTCACATTATACTGACCTGCTAACACTGTCACATTATACTGACCTGCTAACACTGTCACATTATACTGACCTGCTAACACTGACACATTATACTGACATGCTAACACTGTCACATTATACTGACCTGCTAACACTGTCACATTATACTGACCGTAAAGTTGTCACATTATACTGACCTGCTAACACTGACAGTAAAACTGTCACATTATACTGACCTGCTAACACTGTCACGTTATACTGACCTGCTAACACTGTCACGTTATACTGACCTGCTAACACTGTCACATTATACTGACCTGCTAACACTGTCACATTATACTGACAGTAAAGCTGTCACATTATTCTGACAGTAAAGCTGTCACATTATACTGACAGTAAAGCTGTCACATTATACTGACAGTAAAGCTGTCACATTATACTGACAGTAAAGCTGTCACATTATACTGACAGTAAAGCTGTCACATTATACTGACCTGCTAACACTGTCACATTATACTGACCTGCTAACACTGTCACATTATACTGACCTGCTAACACTGTCACATTATACTGACCTGCTAACACTGACAGTAAAACTGTCACATTATACTGACCTGCTAACACTGTCACATTATACTGACCTGCTAACACTGTCACATTATACTGACCTGCTAACACTGACAGTAAAACTGTCACATTATACTGACCTGCTAACACTGTCACATTATACTGACCTGCTAACACTGTCACATTATACTGACCTGCTAACACTGTCACATTATACTGACCTGCTAACACTGTCACATTATACTGACCTGCTAACACTGTCGCATTATACTGACCTGCTAACACTGTCGCATTATACTGACATGCTAACACTGTCACATTATACTGACCTGCTAACACTGTCACATTATACTGACCTGCTAACGCTGTCACATTATACTGACCTGCTAACACTGTCACATTATACTGACCTGCTAACACTGACAGTAAAACTGTCACATTATACTGACCTGCTAACACTGTCACATTATACTGACCTGCTAACACTGTCACATTATACTGACCTGCTAACACTGTCACATTATACTGACCTGCTAACACTGTCACGTTATACTGACCTGCTAACACTGTCACATTATACTGACCTGCTAACACTGTCACATTATACTGACCTGCTAACACTGTCACATTATACTGACCTGCTAACACTGTCACATTATACTGACCTGCTAACACTGTCACATTATACTGACCTGCTAACACTGTTACATTATACTGACATGCTAACACTGTTACATTATACTGACCTGCTAACACTGTCACATTATACTGACCTGCTAACACTGACAGTAAAACTGTCACATTATACTGACCTGCTAACACTGTCACATTATACTGACCTGCTAACACTGTCACATTATACTGACCTGCTAACACTGTCACATTATACTGACCTGCTAACACTGTCACATTATACTGACCTGCTAACACTGACAGTAAAACAGTCACATTATACTGACCTGCTAACACTGTCACATTATACTGACCTGCTAACACTGTCACATTATACTGACCTGCTAACACTGTCACATTATACTGACCTGCTAACACTGTCACATTATACTGACCTGCTAACACTGTCACATTATACTGACCTGCTAACACTGTCACATTATACTGACCTGCTAACACTGTCACATTATACTGACCTGCTAACACTGTCACATTATACTGACCTGCTAACACTGTCACATTATACTGACCTGCTAACACTGTCACATTATACTGACCTGCTAACACTGTCACATTATACTGACCTGCTAACACTGTCACATTATACTGACCTGCTAACACTGACAGTAAAACTGTCACATTATACTGACCTGCTAACACTGTCACATTATACTGACCTGCTAACACTGTTACATTATACTGACATGCTAACACTGTCACATTATACTGACCTGCTAACACTGTCACATTATACTGACCTGCTAACACTGTCACATTATACTGACCTGCTAACACTGTCACATTATACTGACCTGCTAACACTGTCACATTATACTGACCTGCTAACACTGTTACATTACACTGACATGCTAACAGTGTTACATTACACTGACATGCTAACACTGTCACATTATACTGACATGCTAACACTGTCACATTATACTGACCTGCTAACACTGTCACATTATACTGACCTGCTAACACTGTCACATTATACTGACCTGCTAACACTGTTACATTATACTGACATGCTAACACTGTCACATTATACTGACCTGCTAACACTGTCACATTATACTGACCTGCTAACACTGTCACATTATACTGACCTGCTAACACTGTCACATTATACTGACCTGCTAACACTGTCACATTATACTGACCTGCTAACACTGTTACATTACACTGACCTGCTAACAGTGTTACATTACACTGACATGCTAACACTGTCACATTATACTGACATGCTAACACTGTCACATTATACTGACATGCTAACACTGTCACATTATACTGACCTGCTAACACTGTCACATTATACTGACCTGCTAACACTGTCACATTATACTGACCTGCTAACACTGTCACATTATACTGACCTGCTAACACTGTCACATTATACTGACATGCTAACACTGTTACATTATACTGACCTGCTAACAGTGTTACATTACACTGACCTGCTAACACTGTCACATTATACTGACATGCTAACACTGTCACATTATACTGACCTGCTAACACTGTCACATTATACTGACCTGCTAACACTGACAGTAAAACTGTCACATTATACTGACCTGCTAACACTGTCACATTATACTGACCTGCTAACACTGTCACATTATACTGACCTGCTAACACTGTCACATTATACTGACCTGCTAACACTGTCACATTATACTGACATGCTAACACTGTCACATTATACTGACCTGCTAACACTGTCACATTATACTGACCTGCTAACACTGTCACATTATACTGACCTGCTAACACTGTCGCATTATACTGACCTGCTAACACTGTCACATTATACTGACCTGCTAACACTGTCACATTATACTGACCTGCTAACACTGTCACATTATACTGACCTGCTAACACTGTCACATTATACTGACCTGCTAACACTGTCACATTATACTGACCTGCTAACACTGTCACATTATACTGACCTGCTAACACTGTCACATTATACTGACCTGCTAACACTGTTACATTATACTGACCTGCTAACACTGTTACATTATACTGACATGCTAACACTGTCACATTATACTGACCTGCTAACACTGTCACATTATACTGACCTGCTAACACTGTCACATTATACTGACCTGCTAACACTGACAGTAAAACTGTCACATTATACTGACCTGCTAACACTGTCACATTATACTGACCTGCTAACACTGTTACATTATACTGACCTGCTAACACTGTCACATTATACTGACCTGCTAACACTGTCACATTATACTGACCTGCTAACACTGTCACATTATACTGACCTGCTAACACTGTCACATTATACTGACCTGCTAACACTGTCACATTATACTGACCTGCTAACACTGTCACATTATACTGACCTGCTAACACTGTCACATTATACTGACCTGCTAACACTGTCACATTATACTGACCTGCTAACACTGTCACATTATACTGACCTGCTAACACTGTCACATTATACTGACCTGCTAACACTGTCACATTATACTGACCTGCTAACACTGTCACATTATACTGACCTGCTAACACTGTCACATTATACTGACCTGCTAACACTGTTACATTACACTGACATGCTAACAGTGTTACATTACACTGACATGCTAACACTGTCACATTATACTGACATGCTAACACTGTCACATTATACTGACCTGCTAACACTGTCACATTATACTGACCTGCTAACACTGTCACATTATACTGACCTGCTAACACTGTTACATTATACTGACATGCTAACACTGTCACATTATACTGACCTGCTAACACTGTCACATTATACTGACCTGCTAACACTGTCACATTATACTGACCTGCTAACACTGTCACATTATACTGACCTGCTAACACTGTCACATTATACTGACCTGCTAACACTGTTACATTACACTGACCTGCTAACAGTGTTACATTACACTGACATGCTAACACTGTCACATTATACTGACATGCTAACACTGTCACATTATACTGACCTGCTAACACTGTCACATTATACTGACCTGCTAACACTGTCACATTATACTGACCTGCTAACACTGTCACATTATACTGACCTGCTAACACTGTTACATTATACTGACATGCTAACACTGTCACATTATACTGACCTGCTAACACTGTTACATTATACTGACCTGCTAACAGTGTTACATTACACTGACCTGCTAACACTGTCACATTATACTGACATGCTAACACTGTCACATTATACTGACCTGCTAACACTGTCACATTATACTGACCTGCTAACACTGACAGTAAAACTGTCACATTATACTGACCTGCTAACACTGTCACATTATACTGACCTGCTAACACTGTCACATTATACTGACCTGCTAACACTGTCACATTATACTGACATGCTAACACTGTCACATTATACTGACCTGCTAACACTGTCACATTATACTGACCTGCTAACACTGACAGTAAAACTGTCACATTATACTGACCTGCTAACACTGTCACATTATACTGACCTGCTAACACTGTCACATTATACTGACCTGCTAACACTGTCGCATTATACTGACCTGCTAACACTGTCACATTATACTGACCTGCTAACACTGTCACATTATACTGACCTGCTAACACTGTCACATTATACTGACCTGCTAACACTGTCACATTATACTGACAGTAAAGCTGTCACATTATTCTGACAGTAAAGCTGTCACATTATACTGACAGTAAAGCTGTCACATTATACTGACAGTAAAGCTGTCACATTATACTGACAGTAAAGCTGTCACATTATACTGACCTGCTAACACTGTCACATTATACTGACCTGCTAACACTGTCACATTATACTGACCTGCTAACACTGACAGTAAAACTGTCACATTATACTGACCTGCTAACACTGTTACATTATACTGACCTGCTAACACTGTCACATTATACTGACCTGCTAACACTGTCACATTATACTGACCTGCTAACACTGTCACATTATACTGACCTGCTAACACTGTCACATTATACTGACCTGCTAACACTGTCACATTATACTGACCTGCTAACACTGTCACATTATACTGACCTGCTAACACTGTCACATTATACTGACCTGCTAACACTGTCACATTATACTGACCTGCTAACACTGTCACGTTATACTGACCTGCTAACACTGTCACGTTATACTGACCTGCTAACACTGTCACATTATACTGACCTGCTAACACTGTCACATTATACTGACCTGCTAACACTGTCACATTATACTGACCTGCTAACACTGTCACATTATACTGACCTGCTAACACTGTCACATTATACTGACCTGCTAACACTGTCACGTTATACTGACCTGCTAACACTGTCACATTATACTGACAGTAAAACAGTCCCATTATACTGACCTGCTAACACTGTTACATTATACTGACCTGCTAACACTGTCACATTATACTGACAGTAAAACAGTCCCATTATACTGACCTGCTAACACTGTCACATTATACTGACCTGCTAACACTGTCACATTATACTGACCTGCTAACACTGTCACATTATACTGACCTGCTAACACTGTCACATTATACTGACCTGCTAACACTGTTACATTATACTGACCTGCTAACTCTGTCACATTATACTGACAGTAAAACAGTCCCATTATACTGACCTGCTAACACTGTTACATTATACTGACCTGCTAACACTGTCACATTATACTGACCTGCTAACACTGTCACATTATACTGACCTGCTAACACTGTCACATTATACTGACCTGCTAACACTGACACATTATACTGACCTGCTAACACTGTTACATTATACTGACCTGCTAACACTGTCACATTATACTGACAGTAAAACAGTCCCATTATACTGACCTGCTAACACTGTCACATTATACTGACCTGCTAACACTGTCACATTATACTGACCTGCTAACACTGTCACATTATACTGACCTGCTAACACTGTCACATTATACTGACCTGCTAACACTGTTACATTATACTGACCTGCTAACACTGTCACATTATACTGACCTGCTAACACTGTCACATTATACTGACAGTAAAGCTGTCACATTATACTGACCTGCTAACACTGTCACATTATACTGACCTGCTAACACTGTCACATTATACTGACCTGCTAACACTGTTACATTATACTGACCTGCTAACACTGTCACATTATACTGACCTGCTAACACTGACACATTATACTGACCTGCTAACACTGTCACATTATACTGACAGTAAAGCTGTCACATTATACTGACCTGCTAACACTGTCACATTATACTGACCTGCTAACACTGTCACATTATACTGACCTGCTAACACTGTCACATTATACTGACCTGCTAACACTGTTACATTATACTGACCTGCTAACACTGTCACATTATACTGACCTGCTAACACTGTCACATTATACTGACAGTAAAGCTGTCACATTATACTGACCTGCTAACACTGTCACATTATACTGACCTGCTAACACTGTCACATTATACTGACCTGCTAACACTGTCACATTATACTGACCTGCTAACACTGTTACATTATACTGACCTGCTAACACTGTTACATTATACTGACCTGCTAACACTGTCACATTATACTGACCTGCTAACACTGTCACATTATACTGACCTGCTAACACTGTCACATTATACTGACCTGCTAACACTGTCACATTATACTGACCTGCTAACACTGTCACATTATACTGACCTGCTAACACTGTCACATTATACTGACCTGCTAACACTGTCACATTATACTGACCTGCTAACACTGTTACATTATACTGACCTGCTAACACTGTCACATTATACTGACCTGCTAACACTGTCACGTTATACTGACCTGCTAACACTGTCACATTATACTGACCTGCTAACACTGTTACATTATACTGACCTGCTAACACTGTTACATTGTACTGACATGCTAACACTGTCACATTATACTGACCTGCTTACACTGTCACATTATACTGACCTGCTAACACTGTCACATTATACTGACCTGCTAACACTGTTACATTACACTGACCTGCTAACACTGTTACATTACACTGACCTGCTAACACTGTCACATTATACTGACCTGCTAACACTGTTACATTATACTGACCTGCTAACACTGTTACATTGTACTGACATGCTAACACTGTCACATTATACTGACCTGCTTACACTGTCACATTATACTGACCTGCTAACACTGTCACATTATACTGACCTGCTAACACTGTTACATTATACTGACCTGCTAACAGTGTTACATTATACTGACCTGCTAACACTGTCACATTATACTGACCTGCTAACACTGTCACATTATACTGACCTGCTAACACTGTCACATTATACTGACCTGCTAACACTGTTACATTATACTGACCTGCTAACACTGTCACATTATACTGACCTGCTAACACTGTCACATTATACTGACCTGCTAACACTGACACATTATACTGACCTGCTAACACTGTCACGTTATACTGACCTGCTAACACTGTCACGTTATACTGACCTGCTAACACTGTCACGTTATACTGACCTGCTAACACTGTCACATTATACTGACCTGCTAACACTGTCACATTATACTGACCTGCTAACACTGTCACATTATACTGACCTGCTAACACTGACAGTAAAACTGTCACATTATACTGACCTGCTAACACTGTCACATTATACTGACAGTAAAGCTGTCACATTATACTGACCTGCTAACACTGTCACATTATACTGACCTGCTAACACTGTCACATTATACTGACAGTAAAGCTGTCACATTATACTGACAGTAAAACTGTCACATTATACTGACCTGCTAACACTGTCACATTATACTGACCTGCTAACACTGTCACATTATACTGACCTGCTAACAGTGTTACATTACACTGACCTGCTAACACTGTTACATTATACTGACCTGCTAACACTGTTACATTATACTGACCTGCTAACACTGTCACATTATACTGACCTGCTAACACTGTTACATTATACTGACAGTAAAGCTGTCACATTATACTGACAGTAAAGCTGTCACATTATACTGACAGTAAAGCTGTCACATTATACTGACAGTAAAGCTGTCACATTATACTGACAGTAAAGCTGTCACATTATACTGACAGTAAAGCTGTCACATTATACTGACGTCCCTGTTTGTTTACCGCTATCTTTTTCTCCCCGTTTAACTGACATTAGCTGGCAGTCTAGTGAGAGAAATTAATCTGGATCTAATTTGCTAGTCTTAGACATGCCGCGTAACTGCTTCCTGTCTTTGTCTGAAGTCTCGGTATCTAGAAAAGTTGATTCTTGTTGGCTTGACTATATGTCCTTTCATCTTGCTGGAGACCAGCTGGGGAGACCACCTTAGTAGACTATGGTGATATCTACACCTACATGGTGGAATCTCCAGGGTTACACAGGCAATACACATAGCTAGTTAGATACAAACAAGTATTAGCTAGCGACTTACTGTGAGTGAAGTGCTTCGAAACACACCAATTTATTGAGTAACCGGAGCCAACAGCTTTCCATCATCATTGGGTCGTATAGCCTGAAACCATGAGGTTCGTCTAACCTGGTCCTCGGGCAGTTGATGAAACTTAATTTGGCGGTCATTTCTCCTGCTATTGTTCAAACAAAACGGTACACAGCAGCTTGTCGGCATCTATGAAAGCAGGGTTAGTCAGCTATCGTTAGCTAGCTGAAGAAAGTCCATTGGAATTGGCTGTTTGGCTGATAATCGTGACAAACTGTCGCATGGAATATACATCTGTTCACGCTAACATTTTTACAGTTAGAATCAGTGTTTTTAGGTATGATATAGTTTGTTGATTTTAAAAGACGACATGAAAGTATCTTAAAAATGACCAACCATGTACAAAATGTTCATAGAATGATCAAAAAACAATAATTCAGACGTGGTTGGGTTATGAGTAAAGTAGGAAATTTAACATGGGAGTGAAGGGAGTAAACTGTGTCTGTACCCTCCTCGGGGACATGGTCACGTTAAGCCTCGCCGTGTGTATCTATACGCCCACCATGGTCACGTTAAGCCTCGCCGTGTGTATCTATACGCCCACCATGGTCACGTTAAGCCTCGCCGTGTGTATCTATACGCCCACCATGGTCACGTTAAGCCTCGCCGTGTGTATCTATACGCCCACCATGGTCACGTTAAGCCTCGCCGTGTGTATCTATACGCCCACCATGGTCACGTTAAGCCTCGCCGTGTGTATCTATACGCCCACCATGGTCACGTTAAGCCTCGCCGTGTGTATCTATACGCCCACCATGGTCACGTTAAGCCTCGCCGTGTGTATCTATACGCCCACCATGGTCACGTTAAGCCTCGCCGTGTGTATCTATACGCCCACCATGGTCACGTTAAGCCTCGCCGTGTGTATCTATACGCCCACCATGGTCACGTTAAGCCTCGCCGTGTGTATCTATACGCCCACCATGGTCACGTTAAGCCTCGCCGTGTGTATCTATACGCCCACCATGGTCACGTTAAGCCTCGCCGTGTGTATCTATACGCCCACCATGGTCACGTTAAGCCTCGCCGTGTGTATCTATACGCCCACCATGGTCACGTTAAGCCTCGCCGTGTGTATCTATACGCCCACCATGGTCACGTTAAGCCTCGCCGTGTGTATCTATACGCCCACCATGGTTACGTTAAGCCTCGCCGTGTGTATCTATACGCCCACCATGGTCACGTTAAGCCTCGCCGTGTGTATCTATACGCCCACTCCATTCCAACACAGAAAGATGTTTTTTTTTAACATGCTTAATTGACATTTTTTTGGAAGGAAGACTATTTCACTCATAATGTATTGTTGTGTTGTTCAAACAAAAAGTCTAACTCAAAGTACTGTGTTATAATATAATATATGCCATTTAGCAGACATTTTTATCCAAAGCGACTTACAGCCATGCATGCATACATTTGACGTATGAGTGGTACCAGGAATCAAACCCACTACTCTGGTGTTACAAGCACCATGCTCTACCATTGCCTCTCCTATCCCTCCATTGATCGCAGGTGGAGTGTACCTGTTTGCCTGTTACAGATATAAAGTATGATACACCAGAGTGGTTGATGTCATAGTCCTGCATAGCTCTAGGCAGCCATCTTGGTCATGGATTCATTCTGGTCTCCTATTTTATTGTATGCTCTACCCCGAACTCTATAGGTGGAGTGTACCTGTACCTGTTTGACCACCGTGCGTCTAACCTGGCGTGGCCTGGGTGGATGGGCGTTATCCATGGTTACGAGATAGAGTTTGTGTTCGGCATGCCACTGGAGAAGAGACTCAACTACACAGCCGAGGAGGAGAAACTGAGCCGACGCATGATGAGATACTGGGCTAACTTTGCACGCACCGGGTAAGAGAGAGAGAGAAAGAGAGAGAGAGAGAGGGTGGGATAGAGGGATAGAGAGAGAGAGGGTGAGATGGTGAGATAGATGGTGAGAGAGGGAGAGAGAAGGTGAGATAGCGAGAGAGGGAGAGAGAAGGTGAGATAGCGAGAGAGGGAGAGAGAAGGTGAGATAGCGAGAGAGGGAGAGAGAAGGTGAGATAGCGAGAGAGAAGGTGAGATAGCGAGAGAGGGAGAGAGAAGGTGAGATAGCGAGAGAGGGAGAGAGAAGGTGAGATAGCGAGAGAGGGAGAGAGAAGGTGAGATAGCGAGAGAGGGAGAGAGAAGGTGAGATAGCGAGAGAGGGAGAGAGAAGGTGAGATAGGGATAGAGAAGGTGAGATAGCGAGAGAGGGAGAGAGAAGGTGAGATAGCGAGAGAGGGAGAGAAGGTGAGATAGCGAGAGAGGGAGAGAGAAGGTGAGATAGCGAGAGAGGGAGAGAGAAGGTGAGATAGCGAGAGAGGGAGAGAGAAGGTGAGATAGCGAGAGAGGGAGAGAGAAGGTGAGATAGCGAGAGAGGGAGAGAGAGGGAAGGTGAGATAGCGAGAGAGGGAGAGAGAGGGAAGGTGAGATAGCGAGAGAGGGAGAGAGAGGGAAGGTGAGAGAGAGGGTGGGATAGAGAGAGAGAGAGAGGGTGGGATAGAGAGAGAGAGGGTGGGATAGAGAGAGAGAGAGGGTGGGAGAGAGAGAGAGAGAGAGAGAGGGTGAGAGAGAGAGAGAGGGTGGGAGAGAGAGAGGGTGGGATAGAGAGAGAGGGAGAGAGGGTGGGATAGAGAGAGAGGGAGAGAGGGTGGGATAGAGAGAGAGGGAGAGAGAGAGAGAGAGGGTGGGATAGAGAGAGAGCGAGGGGTGGGATAGAGAGAGAGCGAGAGGGAGAGAGGGAGGGAGGGTGGGAGAGATGGAGGGTGGGAGAGAGGGGGAGGGTGGGATAGAGGGAGGGGAGAGAGAGAGGGAGGGAGGGATAGAGGGAGGGAGGGTGAGAGGGTGGGATAGAGGGAGAGGGTGGGATAGAGAGAGAGAGAGAGAGAGAGAGAGGGACGGTGGGATAGAGAGGGAGGGAGAGGGTGGGATAGAGAGAGAGGGTGAGAGAAGGTGAGAGAGAGAGAGGGTGGGATAGAGAGAGAGAGGGTGGGATAGAGAGAGAGGGTGGGATAGAGAGAGAGGGTGGGATAGAGAGAGAGGGTGGGATAGAGAGAGAGAGAGAGAGAGAGAGAGAGAGAGAGAGAGGGTGGGATAGAGAGAGAGGGAGAGAGGGTGGGATAGCGAGAGAGAGAGAGGGTGGGAGAGATGGAGGGTGGGAGAGAGAGAGAGAGAGAGAGAGGGAGGGATAGGGGAGGGAGGGATAGAGGGAGGGAGGGTGAGAGGGTGGGATAGAGAGAGAGGGTGGGATAGAGAGAGAGAGAGGGACGGTGGGATAGAAAGGGAGGGAGAGGGTGGGATAGAGAGAGGGTGAGAGGGTGAGAGCGAGAGAGGGTGGGATAGAGAGAGAGAGAGGGCGGGGGAGAGAGAGAGAGGGAAGGTGAGATAGCGAGGGTGAGAGAGGGAGGGTGGGATAGAGAGAGAGAGGGTGAGAGAGAGAGAGAGAGAGAGAGGGTGAGAGAGGGTGAGAGAGGGTGAGAGAGAGAGGGTGGGATAGAGAGAGAGGGTGGGATAGAGAGAGAGGGTGGGAGAGAGAGAGAGGGTGGGAGAGAGAGAGAGGGTGGGAGAGAGAGAGAGAGGGTGGGAGAGAGAGAGAGGGTGGGATAGAGAGAGAGGGTGGAGAGAGAGAGAGAGAGAGAGAGGGTGGGATAGATAGAGAGGGTGGGGTAGATAGAGAGAGAGAGAGAGAGGGTGGGATAGATAGAGAGAGAGAGAGAGGGTGGGATAGATAGAGAGAGAGAGAGAGGGGGTGGGATAGATAGAGAGAGGGAGAGAGGGTGGGATAGAGAGAGAGAGGGAGAGAGGGTGGGATAGAGAGAGAGAGAGAGAGAGAGGGGGTGGGATGGAGAGAGAGAGAGGGTGGGATGGAGAGAGAGAGAGGGTGAGATAGAGAGAGAGGGGGTGGGATAGAGAGGGTGGGATAGAGAGAGAGAGGGAGGGTGGGGAGAGAGGGAGGGTGGGATAGAGAGAGAGAGGGTGGGATAGAGAGAGAGAGGGTGGGATAGAGAGAGTGGGAGGGTGGGAGAGAGAAAGAGGGAGGGTGGGAGAGGGAGAGCGAGAGAGAGGGTGGTATAGAGGGAGGGAGGGAGGGAGGGAGGGATAGAGGGAGGGAGGGATAGAGGGAGGGAGGGTGAGAGGGTGGGATAGAGAGAGAGAGGGTGGGATAGAGAGAGAGAGGGACGGTGGGATAGAGAGGGAGCGAGAGGGTGGGGAGAGAGAGAGGTTGGGTGGAAAGAGAGAGAGAGAGAGAGAGAGAGGGTGGGTGGGAGAGAGAGAGAGGGTGGGTGGGGAGAGAGAGAGGGTGGGTGGGAGAGAGAGAGGGTGGGTGGGAGAGAGAGAGAGAGAGGGTGGGTGGGAGAGAGGGTGGGTGGGTGGGAGAGAGAGAGGGTGGAAGAGAGAGAGGGAGAGAGGGTGGGAGAGAGAGGGGGAGGGAGAGAGGGTGGGAGAGAGAGGGTGGGAGAGAGAGAGGGGGTGGGTGGGAGAGAGAGAGAGGGTGGGTGGGAGAGAGAGAGAGAGGGTGGGTGGGAGAGAGAGAGGGTGGGTGGGAGAGAGAGAGAGAGGGTGGGTGGGTGAGAGAGAGGGTGGGTGGGAGAGAGAGAGAGAGGGTGGGTGGGGAGAGGGTGGGTGGGGAGAGAGAGAGAGGGTGGGTGGGAGAGAGAGAGAGGGTGGGTGGGGAGGGTGGGTGGGTGGGAGAGAGTGGGTGGGTGGGAGAGAGAGGTGGGTGGGTGGGAGAGAGAGAGGGTGGGTGGGAGAGAGAGAGGGTGGGTGGGAGAGAGAGAGGGTGGAAGAGAGAGAGGGAGAGAGGGTGGAGAGAGAGAGGGGGGGAGGGAGAGAGGGTGGGAGAGAGAGGGTGGGAGAGAGAGAGAGGGGTGAGAGAGGGTGAGAGAGAGAGAGGGGGTGAGAGAGAGAGGGTGGGTGGGAGAGGGTGAGAGAGGGTGAGATAGAGAGGGAGGGAGAGGGTGGGATAGAGAGAGAGAGGGGGGGAGAGAGAGAGAGAGAGAGGGTGGGAGAGAGAAAGGGTGGGTGGGAGAGATAGAGAGGGAGGGTGGGATATAGAGGGAGGGAGAGGGTGGGATATAGAGGGTGGGAGAGGGTGGGATAGAGAGAGAGGGTGAGAGAGAGGGAGAGGGTGGAAGAGAGAGAGAGGGTGTGAGAGATAGAGGGAGGGAGAGGGTGGGATATAGAGGGAGGGAGAGGGTGGGATAGAGAGAGAGTGTGGGATAGAGAGGGAGAGGGTGGGATAGAGAGAGAGAGTGTGGGATAGAGAGAGAGAGGGTGGGATAGAGAGGGTTAGAGAGGGGTGAGTGGGTGGGATAGAGAGATATAGAGGGTGGGTGGGATAGAGAGAGAGCAGGTGAATACAGAGAAGGGGAGGGGGGAGAGCGAGAGAGAGGGGGGAGAGAGCGAGAGAGAGGGGCGGAGAGGGGGGAGAGAGCGAGAGAGAGGGGGAGAGAGCGAGAGAGAGGGGGAGAGAGAGAGGGGCACATCTCTCCTCCACTCTCTGATTCCTTCCTTCCACCTCTCTCTCCAGTAACCCCAACATCAATTTTGACGGCAGTGTGGATAGCAGGCAGATGTGGCCGCAGTTCACCAACAGTGAGCAAAAACACGTGGGGCTGAACACAGAATCTCTGAAGATCCACAAGGGCCTGCGGAACCAGCTGTGTGCATTCTGGAACCGCTTTCTGCCACGCCTCCTCAATATCACCGGTAAGGGGGTTACACACGCATATTCATTATTGAATTAATTATTGGGCTGCAAGTACATATTCAACTGATTTATACAGAGGGTTCATGAATATTCTGAGGGAGCTCTGTGCAGCTAACTGTCTTTTGCAGAGAAAAATACTCAACTGACTGATAGAACTATAAAAAGAACTGAGACAGAGAGAGGGGGGGCGGGAGGAAAAGAGAGTGAGAGAGAAGGGGCGAGTGAGGGGGGAGGGGGTGAGATGGTGTAGATTGTTTGGTTTTGCAGTGGAACTTTGTTCGTGGTCAGTATTGCGAACTCCCTGCTAAACTGACCCAGAGTCAGATTGGATGAAGAAGTATAGGACAATGATGTCATAGATTTTAGGTTAGCTCTGGCATGTAAATGCCATGCACACATTCTTGGGAACCAGATGTTACATCCAGTGGTTAATTTATAAATCGGGAGGTGGGGCACAAAAAGTGAGTGCGCGAGGGGGGTGACCTGAGGAGTTCTGAGGTACCAGAATGCCTGAGAAAGATAAATCACCTTTATAATAAAGCATTGCATGCATATCATTGCATTTGCGTAGTGGCATAGAGCATTAGAGTAGAGGCATTTTACAGAAGTTGAACAAAAAGTTGTGAAAAATGTGGTCTTTTTTTAAACGTATTAGGCCCGGGCTGAAAATCTACTTTTTCACATGACGTTTTTTGAGGGGGCAGGAGAATTAACGAAGAGGCAACTCAAATTAACTTTACTCGCTTTTATTATAATTTTTACATTGAAAAAAAGTGAGTGATTTTTTTTTTATGCCACGGGAGGTACAGGATCTGGCCAAATAGGTTCAGGAACATAACAGTTCAAAACGTAGAACAGGACTCGGCTCAAATTAAACACTGACCGCATTCCAAATCGCACCCTAATCTCTATAAAGTGCACTACTTTTGCCCATAGGGCAGCCTGTTCACTATAAACTCAATAGGGTGCCAGTTGAGACAGATTAGCAGGAGGAAGAGAATAGAGATGGGTCGGCTCTAAGAGCCGGCTCTTGTAGGTGAACGTTGGGAGCCGGCTCGCATATCAGAAGAGCCGAATCTATTTATAAAAATATTTTTTAAATAAAGATATGAATATTCAAAATATTTAAATGAATAGAATTAACTAATTAAAATAACGAAAAAGGGAAACTAAATAAAATAGGCCTAAATACTCAAGCGCGCACATTCGTTCTGACTGTCTGCTCAGACTAACAGCCTCACCTGTTGTTCCTGTCAATCAGACACGCAGTGTCAACCAATGAACCAAAGATGCGTGAGGGAGGGCCGAGCCAACTCACTCACAGTCACACACTTAGCAGCCGAGGAGAGGGAGGAAGGACAGCTGTGGAAACAACAGCTGGAAAATGAGTCGGAAGCACAGTAGCTTTTGGATGCATTTTAATAATGTAGACAATGTTAGAACACAGTATAGAATTTGCAAAACAAAATCTTATATAAAGCCGGTTCTATGTACAACCTACACCGCCATATGCGAACTGTGCACCCAACTGTGAATCAAATCAAATTTATTTATATAGCCCTTCGTACATCAGCTGATATCTCAAAGTGCTGTACAGAAACCCAGCCTAAAACCCCAAACAGCAAGCAATGCAGGTGTAGAAGCACGGTGGTTAGGAAAAACTCCCTAGAAAGGCCAAAACCTAGGAAGAAACCTAGAGAGGAACCAGGCTATGTGGGGTGGCCAGTCCTCTTCTGGCTGTGCCGGGTAGAGATTATAACAGAACATGGCCAAGATGTTCAAATGTTCATAAATTACCAGCATGGTCGAATAATAATAAGGCAGAACAGTTGAAACTGGAGCAGCAGCCCGGCCAGGTGGACTGGGGACAGCAAGGAGTCATCATGTCAGGTAGTCCTGGGGCATGGTCCTAGGGCTCAGGTCCTCTGAGAGAGAGAAGGAGAGAATTAGAGAACGCACACTTAGATTCACACAGGACACCGAATTGGACAAGAGAAGTACTCCAGATAGAACAAACTGACCCCAGCCCCCGACACATAAACTACTGCAGCATAAATACTGGAGGCTGAGACAGGAGGGGTCAGGAGACACTGTGGCCCCATCCGAGGACACCCCCGGACAGGGCCAAACAGGAAGGATATAACCCCACCCACTTTGCCAAAGCACAGCCCCCACACCACCAGAGGGATATCTTCAACCGCCAACTTACCATCCTGAGACAAAGCTGAGTATAGCCCACAAAGATCTCCGCCATGGCACAACCCAAGGGGGGGGCGCCAACCCAGACAGGATGACCACATCAGTGAATCAACCCACTCAGGTGACGCACCCCTTCCAGGGACGGCATGAGAGAGCCCCAGTAAGCCAGTGACTCAGCCCCTGTAATAGGGTTAGAGGCAGAGAATCCCAGTGGAAAGAGGGGAACCGGCCAGGCAGAGACAGCAAGGGTGGTTCGTTGCTCCAGAGCCTTTCCGTTCACCTTCCCACTCCTGGGCCAGACAACACTCAATCATATGACCCACTGAAGAGATGAGTCTTCAGTAAAGACTTAATGGTTGAGACCGAGTTTGCGTCTCTGACATGGGTAGGCAGACCGTTCCATAAAAATGGAGCTCTATAGGAGAAAGCCCTGCCTCCAGCTGTTTGCTTAGAAATTCTAGGGACAATTAGGAGGCCTGCGTCTTGTGACCGTAGCGTACGTGTAGGTATGTACGGCAGGACCAAATCAGAGAGATAGGTAGGGGCAAGCCCATGTAATGCTTTGTAGGTTAGCAGTAAAACCTTGAAATTAGCCCTTGCTTTGATAGGAAGCCAGTTTAGGCCTCCCTACACTGGAGTAATATGATGATCAAATTTTTTGGTTCTAGTCAGGATTCTAGCAGCCGTATTTAGCACTAACTGAAGTTTATTTAGTGCTTTATCCGGGTAGCCGGAAAGTAGAGCATTGCAGTAGTCTAACCTAGAAGTGACAAAAACATGGACTAATTTTTCTGCATCATTTTTGGACAGAAAGTTTCTGATTTTTGCAATGTTACGTAGATGGAAAAAAGCTGTCCTTGAAATGGTCTTGATATGTTCTTCAAAAGAGAGATCAGGGTCCGGAGTAACGCCAAGGTCCTTCACAGTTTTATTTGAGACGACTGTACAACCATTAAGATTAATTGTCAGATTCAACAGAAGATCTCTTTGTTTCTTGGGACCTAGAACAAGCATCTCTGTTTTGTCTGAGTTTAAAAGTAGAAAGTTTGCAGCCATCCACTTCCTTATGTCTGAAACACATGCTTCTAGCAAGGGAATTTTGGGGCTTCACCATGTTTCATTGAAATGTACAGCTGTGTGTCATCCGCATAGCAGTGAACGTTAACATTATGTTTTCGAATAACATCCCCAAGAGGTAAAATATATAGTGAAAACAATAGTGGTCCTAAAACGGAACCTTGAGGAACACCGAAATTTACAGTTGATTTGTCAGAGGACAAACCATTCACAGAGACAAACTGATATCTTTCCGACAGATAAGATCTAAACCAGGCCAGAACTTCTCCGTGTAGACCAATTTGGGTTTCCAATCTCTCCAAAAGAATGTGGTGATCGATGGGTATCAAAAGCAGCACTAAGGTCTAGGAGCACGAGGACAGATGCAGAGCCTCGGTCCGATGCCATTAAAATGTAATTTACCACCTTCACAAGTGCCGTCTCAGTGCTATGATGGGGTCTAAAACCAGACTGAAGCATTTCGTATACATTGTTTGTATTCAGGAAGGCAGTAAGTTGCTGCGCAACAGCCTTTTCTAAGATTTTTGAGAGGAATGGAAGATTCGATATAGGCCGATTAGTTTTTTAGATTTTCTGGGTCAAGGTTTGGCTTTTTCAAGAGAGGCTTTATTACTGCCACTTTTAGTGAGTTTGGTACACATCCGGTGGATAGAGAGCCGTTTATTATGTTCAACATAGGAGGGCCAAGCACAGGAAGCATCTCTTTCAGTAGTTTAGTTGGAATAGGGTCCAGTATGCAGCTTGAAGGTTTAGAGGCCATGATTATTTTCATCATTGTGTCAAGAGATATAGTACTAAAACACTTGAGCGTCTCTCTTGATCCAAGGTCCAGGCAGAGTTGTGCAGACTCAGGACAACTGAGCTTTGAAGGAATACGCAGATTTAAAGAGGACTCTGTAATTTGCTTTCTAATAATCATATTTTTTTCCTCAAAGAAGTTCATGAATTTATCACTGCTAAAGTGAAAGTCATCCTCTCTTGGGGAATGCTGCTTTTTAGTTAGCTTTGCGACAGTATCAAAAAGGAATTTCGGATTGTTCTTATTTTCCTCAATTAAGTTAGAAAAATAGGATGATCGAGCAGCAGTAAGGGCTCTTCGGTACTGCACGGTACTGTCTTTCCAAGCTAGATGGAAGACTTCCAGTTTGGTGTGGCGCCATTTCCGTTCCAATTTTCTGGAAGCTTACTTCAGAGCTCGGGTATTTTCTGTGTACCAGGGAGCTAGTTTCTTATGAGAAATGTTTTTAGTTTTTAGGGGTGCAACTGCATCTAGGGTATTGCGCAAGGTTAAATTGAGTTCCTCAGTTAGGTGGTTAACTGATTTTTGTCCTCTGGCGTCATTGGGTAGACAGAGGGAATCTGGAAGGACATCAAGGAATCTTTGTGTTGTCAGTGAATTTATAGCACAACTTTTGATGTTCTTTTGGTTGGGGTCTGAGCAGATTATTTGTTGCAATTGCAAACGTAATAAAATGGTGGTCCGATAGTCCAGGATTATGAGGAAAAACATTAAGATCCACAACATTTATTCCATGGGACAAAACTAGGTCCAGCGTATGACTGTGACAGTGAGTGGGTCCAGAGACATGTTGGACAAAACCCACTGAGTCGATGATGGCTCCGAAAGCCTTTTGGAGTGGGTCTGTGGACTTTTCCATGTGAATATTAAAGTCACCAAAGATTAGAATATTATCTGCTATGACTACAAGGTCCGATAGGAATTCAGGGAACTCAGTGAGGAACGCTGTATATGGCCCAGGAGGCCTGTAAACAGTAGCTATAAAAAGTGATTGAGTAGGCTGCATAGATTTCATGAACAGAAGCTCAAAAGACGAAAACGTCTTTTTTTTTTGTAAATTGAAATTTGCTATCGTAAATGTTAGCAACACCTCCGCCTTTGCGGGATGCACGGGGGATATGGTCACTAGTGTAGCCAGGAGGTGAGGCCTCATTTAACACAGTAAATTCATCAGGCTTAAGCCATGTTTCAGTCAGGCCAATCACATCAAGATTATGATCAGTAATTTGTTCATTGACTATAATTGCCTTTGAAGTAAGGGATCTAACATTAAGTAGCCCTATTTTGAGATGTGAGGTATCATGATCTCTTTCAATAATGACAGGAATGGAGGTGGTCTTTATCCTAGTGAGATTGCTAAGGCGAACACCGCCATGTTTAGTTTTGCCCAACCTAGGTCGAGGCACAGACACGGTCTCAATGGTGATAGCTGAGCTGACTACACTGACTGTGCTAGTGGCAGACTCCACTATGCTGGCAGGCTGGCTAACAGCCTGCTGCCTGGCCTGCACCCTATTTCATTGTGGAGCTAGAGGAGTTAGAGCCCTGTCTATGTTGGTAGATAAGATGAGAGCACCCCTCCAGCTTGGATGGAGTCCATCACTCCTCAGCAGGTCAGGCTTGGTCCTGTTTGTGGGTGAGTCCCAGAAAGAGGGCCAATTATCTACAAATTCTAACTTTTGGGAGGGGCAGAAAACAGTTTTCAACCAGCGATTGAGTTGTGAGACTGCTGTAGAGCTCATCAGTCCCCCTAACTGGGAGGGGGCCAGAGACAATTACTCGATGCCGACACATCTTTCTAGCTGATTTACACGCAGAAGCTATGTTGCGCTTGGTGATCTCTGACTGTTAATGTTACTACTTAGCTTCGGCTGTTGGAGGTCCTGACGAATCGTGTCCAGATAAATCGTCCGGAGTGAAAAAGTTGGGGGGGGGGAATATAGATAGATATATCTATCTATCTATCTATCTCAGTAATTAAAAAGTAAAAACCGTAAAGTTGTCAGGTAGCAAAATAGGTTGGCAACAAAACGCACAGCACAGCAACTCGAAAACAAGTCTGCCAGCTGTAGCAGAGCTTCGAGAAACTAGCGGGCCTGCTAGTGATAGTGGTGGAGCCAGCACCTCCACACGTGGAGATGTATCCACTCAGTCAAGTAGACCTGCTAGTGATAGTGGTGGAGCCAGCACCTCCACACGTGGAGATGTATCCACACAGTCAAGTAGACCTGCTAGTGATAGTGGTGGAGCCAGCACCTCCACACGTGGAGATGTATCCACTCAAGTCAAGTAGACCTGCTAGTGATAGTGGTGGAGCCAGCACCTCCACACGTGGAGATGTATCCACACAGTCAAGTAGACCTGCTAGTGATAGTGGTGGAGCCAGCACCTCCACACGTGGAGATGTATCCACACAGTCAAGTAGACCTGCTAGTGATAGTGTTGGAGCCAGTACCTCCACACGTGGAGATGTATCCACACAGTCAAGTAGACCTGCTAGTGATAGTGGTGGAGCCAGCACCTCCACACGTGGAGATGTATCCACTCAGCCAAGTAGACCTGCTAGTGATAGTGGTGGAGCCAGCACCTCCACACGAGGAGATGTATCCACTCAGCCAAGTAGACCTACTCCACGACCCACAGCAACAGTCTTCTATGGACCAGTTTATGCCAAAGTCTATGTCTGTAGCAAAACAAGGCTAAATTGATATTGCATTGGCTAAAATGATTGCCACCAATTTCCAGTAATTTTCAATCGTGGAGGACAGAGGTTTTAGAAATTATAGCAATAGTCTAAATCCAATGTACACAATTCCAAGCAGGAAAACCCTTTTAAAATCACTTATTCCACAACTGTACGAGAGCACACAGGCTTCAGTGTGGGAAAGACTCCAAAAAGCTACTGCAGTTTGCCATTTTAAATGTTGAAGCGGTTTCTTGAGTTAAAGGATGCCATCATCTCTACCCTGGCTATTGTCAATGCACCTGTTGATGCTCTGACCCGAGAGGAATGGGAGGTGATGGAGGAGGTGTGTAGAGTCCTGGAACCCTTAGAGCAGGTCACTGTGGAGAACAGTGGAGAAAGGTAGAGTAAGCAGTTATTACTACATCACTATTTAATCCAGTATGATATGTGTATATGAGCAGTAGATGAGAATGTAGTGTCAGTAGACAAAACACAAACCTGAACTAATAAGTTACTGTTCTCTCTTTTCAGCGATGTGACAGCCTCACAAATGATACTCCTGTGTAAGGGTCTGCAGCGAATCACAGCCAGCCGCCAGAGAGAAGCAAATGTAACCACAGGTCATGTGACAGCGTTGATGGACACCCTATGTTCATCAATGGACAGAAAGTTCCACAGAATGGAATATAATCACGTGCAATCACAAACCGCTACACTTGACCCCGGTGTAAGAAGTTAGCCTTCAGTGATGCCAGAGCAATTGATGAGGCTCTTCAAAGAATAACCTCAGCATCAGGGAGGGACATCCCCAGCAGTCAGCTGGCTCAGGCACCAGGGCAACAGACAGAAGAGGGATCAGATGGAGAAGAAGCACCAGCAGTAGTGCCACAAACGTCTTCTGTTTGGATGCTGTTTGACGAGAGAACAACTGGGGATGCAGCACGAAGGAATCCCTCGCAGATGCCATAATGGAGGTCCGATCCTATTTGGAGGAGCCCCTCCTCCAACGATCTGCAGATCCTCTGAGCTGGTGGAGGAACAAGGCCTCTGTCTACCCACAGCTTACTAAAGTCATGACAGGGAGACTCTGCATAGTGGCTACATCCGTTCCCTCTGAGAGGGTCTTCTCGAAAACGGGACAAATAATTACTGAGAGAAGAAACTGCATCAGCCCCTCGAAAGTGAGGCAGCTAGCATTTCTGAATGCAAATCTCTCATAAAAGTAAAATATGGTCAACATTGCTGTGTGCTGCTGGTTATAACATGGCAGCAAAGAAGAGAGAGAAAAGAGGGACCAGTTTAATGTTTTCAGTGGGATGCTGCAGTTTTGCACATTGTTACTTATTTTTCTTTGATATGGTGCAATATACTGTTCAGATTGTATTTGTTTTTGAATTGTTTTAACACCAATCCTAGTCAAACTATCATCTTTCATTTTTAACTCTTTAACTCTATACCGTGGGGAGAAGAAGTATTTGATACACTGCTGATTTTGCAGGTTTTCCTACTTACAAAGCATGTAGAGGTCTGTCATTTTTTATCATAGGTACACTTCAACTGTGAGAGATGGAATCTAAAAAAAAAAAATCCATAAATCACATTGTATGATTTTTAAGTAATTCATTTGCATTTTATTTTATGACATTAGTATTTGATACATCAGAAAAGCAGAACTTAATATTTGGTACAGAAACCTTTGT
Organism: Oncorhynchus masou masou; assembly: GCF_036934945.1. Classification (NCBI taxonomy): domain Eukaryota; kingdom Metazoa; phylum Chordata; class Actinopteri; order Salmoniformes; family Salmonidae; genus Oncorhynchus; species Oncorhynchus masou. The sequence goes on along the minus strand of NC_088234.1, from coordinate 13,325,723 downwards.
TTGCTTTTACAGAGATCATACGTTCCCTGTAGTTCAAATAACATTGTATGATTTTTAAGTAATTAATTTGCATTTTATTGTATGACATCAGTATTTGATCACCTACCAACCAGTAAGAATTACGGCTCTCACAGACCTGTTAGTTTTTCTTTAAGAAGCCCTCCTGTTCTCCACTCATTACCTGTATTAACTACACCTGTTTGAACTTGTTACCTGTATAAAAGACCCCTGTCCACACACTCAATCAAACAGACTCCAACCTCTCCACAATGGCCAAGACCAGAGAGGGTGTAAGGACATCAGGGATAAAATTGTAGACCTACACAAGGCTGGGATGGGCTACAGGACAATAGGCAAGCAGCTTGGTGAGAAGGCAACAACTATTGGCGCAATTATTAGAAAATGGATGAAGTTCAAGATGGCGGTCAATCACCCTCGGTCTGGGGCTCCATGCAAGATCTCACCTCGTAGTGCATCAATGATCATGAGGAAGGTGAGGGATCAGCCCAGAACTACACTGCAGGACCTGGTCCATGATCTGAAGAGAGCTGGGACCACAGTCTCAAAGAAAACCATTAGTAACACACTACGCCGTCATGGATTAAAATCCTGCAGCGCACGCAAGGTCCCCCTGCTCAAGCAAGCGCATGTCCAGGCCCATCTGAAGTTTGCCATTGACCATCTGGATGATCCAGAGGAGGAATGAGAGAAGATCATGTGGTCTGATGAGACAAAAATAGAGCTTTTTGGTCTAAACTCCACTCGCCGTGTTTGGAGGAAGAAGAAGGATGAGTACAACCCAAAGAACACCATCCCAACCGTGAAGCATGGAGGTGAAAACATCATTCTTTGGGGATGCTTTTCTGCAAAGGGGACAGGACAACTGCACCGTATTGAGGGGAGGATGGATGGGGCCATGTACCACAAGATCTTGGCCAACAACCTCCTTCCCTCAGTAAGAGCATTGAAGATGGGTCGTGGCTTGGTCTTCCAGCATGACAACGACCCGAAACACACAGCCAGGGCAACTATGGAGTGGCTCCGTAAGAAGCATCTCAAGGTCCTGGAGTGGCCTAACCAGTGTCCAGACCTGAACCCAATAGAAAATCTTTGGAGGGAGCTGAAAGTCCGTATTGCCCAGCGACAGCCCCGAAACCTGAATGATCTGGAGAAGGTCTGTATGGCGGAGTGGGCCAAAATCCCTGCTGCAGTGTGTGCAAACCTGGTCAAGAACTACAGGAAACGTATGATCTCTGTAATAGCAAACAAAGGTTTCTGTACCAAATATTAAGTTCTGCTTTTCTGATGTATCAAATACTTATGTCATGCAATAAAATGCAATTAATTACGTAAAAATCATACAATGTGATTTTCTGGATTTTTGTTTTAGATACCGTCTCTCACAGTTGAAGTGTACCTGTGATAAAAAATGACAGTCCTCTACATGCTTTAAGTAGAAAAACCTGAAAAATCAGCAGTGTATCAAATACTTGTTCTCCCCACTATATTTAATCTCCCCTTCATTCCCTCCTCCTTCGTCAGTATTCCCCCTCCTTCGTCAGTGTTCCATCCTCCTTCGTCAGTATTCCCTCCGCCTTAGTCAGTATTCCATCCGCCTTCGTCAGAATTCCCTCCGCCTTAGTCAGTATTCCCTCTGTTTTAGTCAGTATTCCCTCCTCCTTCGCCAGTATTCCCTCCTCCTTTGTCAGTATTCCCTCCTCCTTCGTCAGTATTCCCTCCTCCTTCGTCAGTATTCCCTCCTCCTTCGTCAGTATTCCCTCCTCCTTCGCCAGTATTCCCTCCTCCTTTGTCAGTATTCCATCCGCCTTCGTCAGTATTCCCTCCTCCTTCGTCAGTATTCCCTCCTCCTTCGTCAGTATTCCCTCTGTCTTCGTCAGTATTCCCTCCTCCTTCGTCAGTATTCCCTCTGTCTTAGTCAGTATTCCCTCCTCCTTTGTCAGTATTCCATCCGCCTTAGTCAGTATTCCCTCCTCCTTCGCCAGTATTCCCTCCTCCTTTGTCAGTATTCCATCCGCCTTAGTCAGTATTCCCTCCTCCTTCGCCAGTATTCCCTCCTCCTTAGTCAGTATTCCCTCTGTCTTAGTCAGTATTCCCTCCTCCTTAGTCAGTATTCCCTCCGCCTTAGTCAGTATTCCCTCCGCCGTAGTCAGTATTCCCTCCTCCTTAGTCAGTATTCCCTCCGCCTTAGTCAGTATTCCCTCCTCCTTCGTCAGTATTCCCTCCTCCTTCGTCCGTATTCCCTCCTCTTTCGTCAGTATTCCCTCCGCCTTCGTCAGTATTCCCTCCGCCTTTGTCAGTATTCCCTCCACCTTCGTCAGTATTCCCCCTCCTTCGTCAGTATTCCCCCCTCCTTCGTCAGTATTCCCTCCACCTTTGTCAGTATTCCCTCCACCTTCGTCAGTATTCCCCCCTCCTTCGTCAGTATTCCCCCCTCCTTCGTCAGTATTCCCCCTCCTTCGTCAGTATTCCCCCTCCTTCGTCAGTATTCCCCCTCCTTCGTCAGTATTCCCTCCGCCTTCGTCAGTATTCCCCCTCCTTCGTCAGTATTCCCCCCTCCTTCGTCAGTATTCCCCCCTCCTTCGTCAGTATTCCCTCCGCCTTCGTCAGTATTCCCCCCTCCTTCGTCAGTATTCCCCCCTCCTTCGTCAGTATTCCCCCCTCCTTCGTCAGTATTCCCCCCTCCTTCGTCAGTATTCCCCCCTCTTTCGTCAGTATTCCCTCCGCCTTAGTCAGTATTCCCTCCTCCTTAGTCAGTATTCCCTCCGCCTTAGTCAGTATTCCCTCCGCCGTAGTCAGTATTCCCTCCTCCTTCGCCAGTATTCCCTCCTCCTTAGTCAGTATTCCCTCCTCCTTAGTCAGTATTCCCTCTGTCTTAGTCAGTATTCCCTCCGCCTTAGTCAGTATTCCCTCCGCCGTAGTCAGTATTCCCTCCTCCTTAGTCAGTATTCCCTCCGCCTTCGTCAGTATTCCCTCCACCTTCGTCAGTATTCCCCCCTCCTTCGTCAGTATTCCCTCTTGTCAGTATTCCCTCCTCCTTCCTCATTATTCCCTCTTGTCAGTATTCCCTCCTCCTTCCTCAGTATTCCCTCTTGTCAGTATTCCCTCCTCCTTCCTCATTATTCCCTCTTGTCAGTATTCCCTCTTGTCAGTATTCCCTCTTGTCAGTATTCCCTCCTCCTTCCTCATTATTCCCTCTTGTCAGTATTCCCTCTTGTCAGTATTCCCTCTTGTCAGTATTCCCTCCTCCTTCCTCATTATTCCCTCTTGTCAGTATTCCCTCCTCCTTCCTCAGTATTCCCTCTTGTCAGTATTCCCTCCTCCTTCCTCAGTATTCCCTCTTGTCAGTATTCCCTCTTGTCAGTATTCCCTCTTGTCAGTATTCCCTCCTCCTTAGTCAGTATTCCCTCCTCCTTCGTCAGTATGTGTTAATGTTAGAGATCTGTGTGAAACATGTCTGTAATCCTCTGACCCTAACTTATGACCTCTGGTCAGAAAAACAGGGTCTCCCACCCTGGGTTCCTCTCTGACTGATAGTGTGTGATTCCATCTGTGGGTGAGAGTGGTAACTCTGTCTTTCACTTGTAGTAATATCTCTCTCGCTCCCTTTCTCCTCCTTCTCTTTCTCTTCCTCCCCAGATAACATAGACGAGGCGGAGCGTCAGTGGAAGGTGGAGTTCCATCGCTGGTCCTCCTACATGATGCATTGGAAGAGCCAGTTCGACCATTACAGCAAGCAGGAGCGCTGCACTGACCTCTGAGGAGAGGAGAGAGAGAGAGAGAGAGATGCTGACCATGTCCTTCCATATTATCCTACATGTCTTCATGTGATATGTTGAGGCTTGATATGTTGAAGCTATTATATTTAACTCAATGTGTTTTTTCTGGTTTCCATTGCAGAGGTTATAGCAAGTCTATAAGACTATTCATCAGACAGGAGTTATGGAAGGAGATGGTCAATGATGATGAGTTTGTATAGGGGTGTGTGTGTGTGTGTGTGTGTGTGTGTGTGTGTGTGTGTGTGTGTGTGTGTGTGTGTGTGTGTGTGTGTGTGTGTTTTAACTTTATTATTTTCCAATTGATACAAATTTCACGATCTGCTCATTTGAAATTATCTTTAGTGTTGTCTGTCTATGTATCTGTTCACTTGTCTTGATCTCTTGATTCTTCTTTATATAGTGCTGTTCATTGTATCTCTGTGTAGTGTCTTCTGCTGTCTCAAATTGTGCACCACTTGGCTCTGGTCAAAGTAGTGTACTAGGAAGAGTACTACATAGGGAATATAGTGTGATTTGGGATTGAGTGTGTGGGTCCAAATGTAAAACCTAAAACCACTGATCAACTGTTATGTTAGTCTAGGAATCTGGAGCCATGTAAATTCCTGTGTTCTGGGTTAGAAAATAACTGCACTGAAACAGTTTACCATTAACAATGAAAGGGAGGCTATTCCTGGATGTGTGTGTGTGTGTGTGTGTGTGTGTGTGTTACATGTCCATCTTGTTGATCTCTGCTTTGGTATTGGTTTCCAATCCATAGTGTGTTTATGGACTGTGTATGCACTTGTCTGCATATATTCACATATCTCTGTCAATCACCTATATGTAGCTAAACTAACCCCTCATGTATGCCAATACACCTACTGTTTGTTTTAGTGCGTATTATTATATTTTGTGTGCGTGTGTGTGTGTGTACTGCTGATGTTGTCTCTGTACCAACGGTTGATGTGTTTCTCTCCTCCATCCCCTCTCCATCTATCCCTCCTCCTCTCTCTTCTATTCCTATCTCGCTCCCTCCCATCAATTCAATTCTCTCTCTCTCTCTCTTCCATCCATCTCTCCGTGTCCCCAGAGGATGAACGTTCTTGTTAGTCTAATGGAGGCTGAAGTAATTCACTCAGTGTGTGTGTGTGTGTGTGTGTGTGTAATTCACTCTGTGTGTGTGTGTGTGTGTGTGTGTGTATGTGTAATTCACTCTGTGTGTGTGTGTGTGTGTGATTCACTGTGTGTGTGTGTGTAATTCACATACAGCGTGTGTGAAACAGCAGGATGCTGCGTCTGCCTTTCACTGGCTATGAGACTGACAGGCCTGGCTGTGCTGTATGCTGCGGTGGCTGGGTTTGAAGGAGAGAGAGGGTGGAGAGGGGGGTGGAGTAGAGAGTGGAATAGGCGTGAGATGAGAGAGAGATCAGGTAGAGGGGAGAGATGGAGGGGGATTGAAAAAGAGTATAACAGGGTTCTGTGCTCCTCCTGTCTGTAGTTATTGATCTTTAATGGGACATATGTGCATAATACCTCTGTGTGGGTTTTGATTCCTCTTCTTCAGTATGTTATTTTACTGTTACACTTGCATGCTTCAGGTTTACACCAACTACTGTGTCAGTATAATGGACTGTTGTGAGTTTGGCTGCTCTCTTGAGGGCTTTGTGATAAGTCTGTCAGCCTCACTGACTGTGTATGTTTACTGTCAGTCTGGACCTCTGTCCACCTCTGTCTGTATAACTCTACAGCTGTCTGTCTGTCTCTTCGTTTGTCTGTCTGTGTCCATCTGTGTGATGGTGTGTGACGTCGTCTATTTGTGATGTCACATGTGCGTGACGTCATATTGATTTGAACTCGCGTCCGTTGACACTGTGGAAGAAATCAGGATCAGCCTTGTGATTGGTCAGTGGGTCTTCCTGTGAAGCATTGTGATTGGTTTATTTACCTGGCATGTAGAACTCCTATTTAATGACTGGAGTAGAGTAGTCTAGCTTTAAAAATAAAATATATAATGTATATTGAAAAGAATTGTAAAAACTGAAAGACTGTCTGTAATTATTTAGATACTGGGTGAGTCCCAAATGGCCTCTATTGCGATAGGGCCCTGGTCAAAGGTAGTGGGCCCTGGTCAAAAGTAGTGCACTATGTAAGGATTAGGATGCTATTTGGGACATGACCACTTTGTTTGACTGAAAATAATGCACGTGTGTATCACAGGAGGTTGGTGTTAACCTTAATTGGGGAGGACGGGCTCGTGGTCATGACTGGAGCGGAATAGGTGGAATGGTATCAAACACATGGTTTCCAGGTATTTGATGCCATTCCATTTGCTTGGTTCCTGACATTATTATGAGCCCTTCTGCCCTCTGCAGCCTCCTGTGGTGTGTATGAATGGCTGTGTGCAGGAGTGTTCCGATGATGAGTGAGTGACAGCTGCTCAAGCACCTCTTGTCCATTAAAGAGGGCCTGCTTAACCTTTCTCCTCCAATAATATCCCCTGGTGCATGTCCCAAGCACCCACCCCCTTTCTCTGTATTCTACTCCAAATGTATGACTGTTATTTTCTGTAGCGATATATTCCCTGATGTACTGATTTGTATTTTGATTATTATTACGATTATTACGACTACTATAGCTTTGAGATTATAGTTGACGTGAGCAATAATATAAAACATATGATGAAAATATATTTGATATTTAAGTGCATTGACATTTATTGTGTGATGATGATGATGGATGGATATTATTACCATTAACAATGAAAGGGAGGCTATACCTGGATAAGTGTGTGTGTGTGTGTGTGTGTGTGTGTGTGTGTGTGTGTGTGTGTGTGTGTGTGTGTGTGTGACATCCTTTGATTTGAATTGTTCTAGTTTTTTATCTTATGTTCTATTTATTTTTCTCTTATTTATTTCTCTTTTGTTATATATATTTGTTTTTTATCCAACAGTATTACTACAGTGTACTAGTACATAGAGTATACTATAATGGTATACACAGTATAGACAGCATACTAGTACTAGAGTATTACTATTATTATGTTTATACAGTATAGTATTTACTGTATACTAGTACTACTACTACTCCTGCATCCTCATTTGTTATGGTCACTAGTACTTTAAATAATACATTAGAATGGCTTTTGATGAATGTTCATGAATGCTATCTTGTTGTTTGTGAAATTGCAACAAAATAAAGACACCTTGCTGCTGACCAGTCATACTGAGTATCTCTTTCTCTGCTCTCTCCTCTCTTACCTGTCAGACAGAATCATATCATTATGTTATAGTATATTACATCTATTTTTCTCCTCTCTCTCTCTCTCTCTCTCTCTCTCTCTCTCAGGTTTGTACTGATGAAGCAGATAGAAAGGTAAAGTCAAGGGTCCTCCAGAGTGGCACGGTCTAAGGCATCGCAGTGCTTGAGGCAGGCATGTCCTTGTCCCATCACGCTCTAGCGACTCCTTGAGGCAGGCAGACTTCGGTCGCACGCTGACTTCGGTCACCAGTTGTGTGAATATATACAGTATATACAGTGGGGCAAAAACGTATTTAGTCAGCCACCAATTGTGCAAGTTCTCCCACTTAAAGATGAGAGAGGCCTGTAATTTTCATCCTAGGTACACTTCAACTATGACAGACAAAATTTGGAGAAAAGAATCCAGAAAATCACATTGTAGGATTTTTAATGAATTTATGTGCAAATTATGGTGGAAAATAAGTATTTGGTTAATAACAAAAGTTTATCTCAATACTTTGTTATATACCCTTTGTTGGCAATGACAGAGGTCAAACGTTTTCTGTCAGTCTTCACAAGGTTTTCACACACTGTTGCTGGTATTTTGGCCCATTCCTCCATGCAGATCTCCTCTAGAGCAGTGATGTTTTGGGGCCGTTGCTGGGCAACACGGACTTTCAACTCCCTCCAAAGATTTTCTATGGGGTTGAGATCTGGAGACTGGCTAGGCCACTCCAGGACCTTGAAATGCTTCGTACGAAGCCACTCCATCGTTGTCTGGGCGGTGTGTTTGGGATCATTGTCATGCTGAAAGACCCAGCCACGTTTCATCTTCAATGCCCTTGCTGATGGAAGGAGGTTTTCACTCAAAATCTCACGATACATGGCCCCATTCATTCTTTCCTTTACACGGATCAATCATCCTGGTCCCTTTGCAGAAAAACAGCCCCAAAGCATGATGTTTCCACCCCCATGCTTTACAGTAGGTATGGTGTTCTTTGGATGCAACTCAGCATTCTTTGTCCTCCAAACACGACGAGTTGAGTTTTTACCAAAAAGTTCTATTTTGGTTTCATCTGAGCATATAACATTCTCCCAATCTTCTTCTGGATCATCCAAATGCTCTCTAGCAAACTTCAGACGGGCCTGGACATGTACTGGCTTAAGCAGGATTTGAGTCCCTGGCGGCGTAGTGTGTTACTGATGGTAGGCTTTGTTACTTTGGTCACAGCTCTCTGCAGGTCATTCACTAGGTCCCCCCATGTAGTTCTGGGATTTTTGTGATCATTTTGACCCCACAGGGTGAGATCTTGCGTGGAGCCCCAGATCGAGGGAGATTATCAGTGGTCTTGTATGTCTTCCATTTCCTAATAATTGCTCCCACAGTTAATTTCTTCAAACCAAGCTGCTTACCTATTGCAGATTCAGTCTTCCCAGCCTGGTGCAGGTCTACAATTTTGTTTCTGGTGTCCTTTGACAGCTCTTTGGTTGTGGCCATAGTGGAGTTTGGAGTGTGACTGTTTGAGGTTGTGGACAGGTGTCTTTTATACTGATAACAAGTTCAAACAGGTGCCATTAATACAGGTAATGAGTGGAATACAAAGGAGCCTCTTAAAGAAGAAGTTACAGGTCTGTGAGAGCAAGAAATCTTGCTTGTTTGTAGGTGACCGAATACTTATTTTCCACCATAATTTGCAAATAAATAGATTGAAAATCCTGAGATTTTCTGGATTTTTTCTTCTCATTTTGTCTGTCATAGTTGAAGTGTAATAATAATAATAATATATCCCGTTTAGCAGACGCTTTTGTCCAAAGCGACTTACAAGTCGGCTGGGGCCACTACTTTTTACATATGGGTGGTCCCAGCGGGAATCGAACCCACGACGCTTGGCGTTGCAAGCGCCATGCTCTACCGACTGAGCCACACAGGACCCTATGATGACAATTACAGGCCTCTCTCATCATTTTAAGTGGGAGAACTTGCACAATTGGTGGCTGGCTAAATACTTTTTGCCCCATTGTACATGTGCAAAGATAATTTACGATTGAGCCGACATATGTATTCAGACCCCTCGACTTTTTTCACATTTTGTTAAGTTACAGCCTGTGTGCTGAGGGTTGTTGTCCTGTTGGAAGGTGACCCTTCGCCCCAGTCTGAGGTCCTCAACACTCTGGAGCAGGTTTTCATCAAGGATCTCTCTGTACTTTGCTCCGTTCATATTTCGCTCGATCCTGACTAGTCTCCCAGTCCCCGCTGCCAAATAACATCCCCACAGCATGATGCTGCCACCACCATGCTTCACAGCAGAGATGGTGCCAGGTTTCCTCCAGACGTGACGCTTGGCAGTCAGGCCAAAGAGTTCAATCTTGGTTTCAGCAGAGAATCTTGTTTCTCATGGTCTGACAGTCTTTAAGTGCCTTTTGGCAAACTCCAAGGGGGCTTTTATGTGCCTTTTACTGAGGAGTGGCTTCCGTCTGGCCACCACCATAAAGGCCTGAAGGCCGGACCTTATATAGACATCTAAACGAAACATCTAAACGAAAGGTCATTGTCCTTTTGAAAAACAAATAATAGTCCCACTAAGCCAAAACCAGATGGGATGTCGTATTGTAGCAGACTGCTGTGGTAACCATGCTGGTTAAATGTGCCTTGAATTCTAAATAAATCCACAAAAAATATATATATATTTGTCACGTGACAAATACCTTACAGTGAAATACTTACTTACAAGCCCTTAACCAGCAATGCAGTTTTCAGAAAATACCCCAAAAGTAAGAGATAAGAATAACAAATAATTGAAGAGCAGCAGTAAATAGCAATAGGGGGCTATATACAGGGGGCACCGATACAGAGTCAATGTGCGGGGGCACCGGTGTAGAGGTAATTATGTACATGTTGGTAGAGTTATTAAAGTGGCTATGCATAGATAATAACGGAGAGTAAGTAGCAGCAGCATGGGGGGGGGGGCAATGCAAATAGTCTGGGTAGGCATTTGATTAGCTGTTCAGGAGTCTTATGGCTTGGGGGTAGAATCTGTTTAGAAGCCTCTTGGACCTAGACTTGGTGCTCCGGTCCTGCTTGCCATGCGGTAGAAGAGAGAACAGTCTATGACTGGGGTGGCTGGGGTTTTTGACACTGCCTGGTGTAGAGGTCCTGGATGGCAGGAAGCTTGGCCCTGGTGATGTACTGGGCCGTACGCACTATCCTCGGTGGCGCCTTGCGTCGGAGCCCGAGCAGTTGCCGTATCGGGCAGTGATGCAACCCGTCAGGATGCTCTCGATGGTGCAGCTGTAAAACCTTTTGAGGATCTGAGGACCCATGCCAAATCTTTTCAGTCTCCTGAGGGGGAATAGATTTTGTCATACCGTCACACCAAGGAACTTGAAGAGCTCAATCCGCTCCAGTACAGCCCCGTTGATGAGAATGGGGACCTGCAAGGTCCTTCTTTGCCTGTAGTCCACAATCATTTCCTTTGTCATGTTGAGGGAGAGGTTGTTGTCCTTGCACCACACGGTCAGGTCTCTGACCTCCTAATAGGCTGTCTCATTGTTGTCAGTGATCAGGCCTACCACTGTTGTCTTCAGCAAACTTAATGATGGTGTCTGGCAGTCATGAGTGAACAGGGAGTATAGGAGGGGACAGAGCACGCACGCACCCCTGAGGGACCCCGTGTTGAGGATCAGCGTGGTGGATGTGTTGTTACCTATCCTTACCACCTGGGGGCGGCCCGTCAGGAAGTCCAGGATCCAGTTGCAGAGGGCGGTGTTTAGTCCCAGGATCCTTAGCTTAGTGATGCGCTTTGTGGGCACTATGGTGTTGAACATTGAGCTGTAGCCAATGAATAGCATTCTCACATAGGTGTTCCTTTTGTCCAGGTGGAAAAGGGCAGTGTGGAGTGCAATAGAGATTACATCATCTGTGGATCTGTTGATGCGGTATGCAAATTGGACTGGGTCTGGGGTTTCTGGGATAATGGTGTTAATGTGAGCCATGCCTTTCAAAGCATTTCATGGCTACAGATGTGAGTGCTACGGGTCGGTAGTCATTTAGGTAGGTTACCTTAGCAATCTTGGGCACAGGGACTGTGGTGGTGTGCTTGTAACATGTTGGTATTACAGACTCAGACAGGGGGAGGTTGAAAATGTCAGTGAAGATTTGCCAGTTGGTTAGCGCATGCTCGAAGTACACGTCCTGGTAATCCGTCTGGCCCTGCGGCCTTGTGAATGTTGACCTGTTTAAAGGTCTTACACACATCGGCTGCGGAGAGTGTAATCATACAGTCGTCCGGAACAGCTGATGCTCTCATTTATGTTTCAGTGTTACTTGCCTCGAAACGAGCATAGAAGTTATTTAGCTCGTCTGGTAGGCTCTTGTCACTGGGCAGCTCTCGGCTGTGCTTCCCTTTTGTAGTCTGTAATAGTTTGCAAATACTGCCACATCTGACCAGCGTCAGAGCCGGTGTAGTACGATTCGATCTTATTCTTGTATTGACACTTTGCCTGTTTGATGGCTCGTCGGAGGACATAGCGGGATTTCTTATCAGCTTCCGGGTTAGAGTCCCGCTCCTTGAAAGCGGCAGTTCTTCCCTTTAGCTCAGTGCGAATGTTGCCTGTAATCCATAGCTTCTGGTTGGGGTATTTACGTACAGTCACTGTGGGGACGACGTCCTCGATGCACTTATTGATGAAGCCAGTGACTGATGTGGTATACTCCTCAATGCCATCGGAGGAATCCCGGAACATAATCCAGTCTGTGATAGCAAAACAGTCCTGTAGTTTAACATCTGCTTCATCTGACCACTTTTTTTTAATGGACCGAGTCACTGGTGCTTCTTGCTTTAATTTTTGCTTGTAAGCAGGAATCAGGAGGATAGAGTTGTGGTCGGATTTAGCAAATGGAGGGAGAGGGAGAGCTTTGTACGCATCTCTGTGTGTGGAGTGCAGGTGGTCTAGAATTTTTAGTCCCTCTGGTTGCACATTTAACATGTTGATAGAAATTTTGTAGAACTGATTTAAGTTTCCCTGCATTAAAGATTCCGGCGACTAGGAGCGCAGCCTCTGGGTGAGTGGTTTCCTGTTTGCTTATTTCCTTATACAGCTGACTCAGTGCGGTCTTAGTGCCATAATCTGTCTGTGGTGGTAAATAAACAGCCACGAAAAGTATAGCTGAGTACTCTCTAGGCAAGTAGTGTGGCCTGCAATTTATCACAATATACTACTTCAGGCGAGCAAAATCTAGAGACTTCCTTATATTTTGTGCACCAGCTGTTGTTACCAGCTGTTGTTACAAATATGCAGAATACAGCTCATTGATTGTGGTTTAAGTGCCAGCATCGGCCTGTGGTGGTATGTAGACAGCTATGAAAAATACAAATGAAAACTCTAGGTAGATAGTGTGGTCTACAGCTTATCATGAGATACTCTTAGATATCATATCATGCACCAGCTGTTGTCTACATAAACGCATAGGCCCCCGCCCCATGTCTTACCAGAGGCTGCTGTTCTGTCCTGCCGATAGTGTATAACCCACCAGCTGTATGTTCTTAATGTCATCGTTCAGCCACAACTCGGTGAAACACAAGATATTAGTTTTTAATCTCCCATTGGTAGGATATACAAGCTTTCAATTCGTCCCATTTATCTCCCAGCGATTGAACGTGAGCTAGCAGAACGGAAGGAAAGGGCAGAATATCCTTATCCTCACAAGGCATCCGATCTCTTTCTGCAAAACCTACATTACCTTTTCCAGCAAATCACAGGGACTTGGGCCTGGTCGGGCGTCAGTAGTATATCCCTTGCATCTGACTCATTGAAAAATAACTCCTCGTCCAACTTGAGGTGAGTTCTGATGTCCAGAAGCTTTTTTCGGTCATAAGAGACGGTACCAGCAACATTATACACAAAACAAGTAACGTACATCGCGAAAAGACAATCAAAATAGCATGGTTGGTTAAGAGCCGATAAGATCACTGATAGTTTCATCCGCAAAGCACCTCCACACCATCATACCACCTCCTCCATGCTTCACGGTGAGAACCACACCTATGGAGATCATACCTTCACCTACTCTGCGTCTCACAAAGACACAGCAGTTGGAACCAAAATCTCAAATTTGGACTCATCAGACCAAAAGACAGATATCCACCCGTCTAATGTCCATTGCTCGTGTTTCTTGGCCCAAGCAAGTCTCTTCTTATTATTGGTGAGCTTCATTAGTGGTTTCTTTGCAGTAATTAGACCATGAAGGCCTGATTCACGCAGTCTCCTCTGAACAATTGATGTATGTTACTTGAACTCTGTAAAACATTTAATTGGACGGCAATTTCTGAGGTGCACTCTAATGAACTTGTCCTCTGCAGCAGAGGTAACGCTGGGTCTTCCTTTCCTGTGGCGGTCCTCATGAGAGCCAGTTTCATAATAGCGCTTGATGGTTTTTGCGACTGCACTTGAAGAAACTATTTTCCGGATTGACTGAAATTCATGTCTCAAATTAATGATGGACTGTTGTTTCTCTTTGCTTAAATGATCTGTTCTTGACATTTTATGGACTTGGTCTATTACCAAATAGGGCGATCTTCTGTATACCACCCCTACCTTGTCACAACACTACTGTTTGGCTCAAATGCATTAAGTAGGAAATGAATTCCACAAATTAACATTTAACAATGCACACCTGTTAATTGAAATGCATTCCAGGTGACTACCTCATGAAGCTAGTTGAGAGAATGCCAAGAATGTGCAAAGCTGTCATCAAGGGTGGCTATAAAATTTATTTTGATTTGTTTAACACTTTTTTGGTTACTACATGATTCTATATGTGTTTTTTCATAGTTTTGATGTCTTCACTATTATTCTACAATGTAGAAATAGTAAAACAAATCAAGGAAAACCCTGGAATGAGTAGGTGTGTCCAAACTTTGGACTGGTACTGTATATATTCACTGGCTCCGACATTGCTCGTCCTAATATTTCTATGTATCTTAATTGCATTCTTTTACTTTTAGATTTGTGTATTGTTAGACATTACTGCACTGTTGGAGGTAGGAACACAAACATTTCGCTACACCTGCAATAACATCTGCTAAATAAACTCAGCAAAGAAAGAAACGTCCATTTTTCAGGACCCTGTCTTTCAAAGATAATTCGTAAAAATCCAATTAACTTCACAGATCTTCATTGTAAAAGGGTTTAAACACTGTTTCTCATGCTTGTTCAATTAACCATAAACAATTAATGAACATACACCTGTGGACGGTCGTTAAGACACTAACAGCTCACAGACGGTAGGCAATTAAGGTCACAGTTATGAAAATGTAAGACACTAAAGAGGCCTTTCAACTAACTCTGAAAAATACCGAAAGAAATATGCCCAGGTCCTGCTCATCTGCGTGAACGTGCCTTAGGCATGCTGCAAGGGGGCATGAAGACTACAGATGTGGCCAGGGCAATAAATAGCTATGTCCGTACTGTGAGACACCTAAGATAGCGCTACAGGGAGACAGGACGGACAGCTGATCATCCTCGCAGTGGAAGACCACGTGTAACAACACCTGCACAGGATCGGTACATCCGAACATCACACCTGCGGGACAGGTACAGGATGGCAACAACAACTGCCCGAGTTACACCAGGAACGCACAATCCCTCCATCAGTGCTCAGACTGTCCGCAATAGGCTGACAGAGGCTGGACTGAGGGCTTGTAGGCCTGTTGTAAGGCAGGTCCTCACCAGACATCACCGGCAACCACGTTGCCTATGAGCAGAAACCCACCGTCGCTGGACCAGACAGGACTGTCAAAAAGTACTCTTCACTGACAAGTCTCGGTTTTGTCTCATCAGTGGTGATGGTCAGATTCAAGTTTATCGTTGAAGGAATGAGCGTTACACCGAGGCCTGTACTCTGGAGCGGGATTGATTTGGAGGTGGAGGGTCCGTCATGGTCTGGGGCGGTGTGTCACAGCATCATCGGACTGAGCTTGTTGTCATTGCAGGCAATCTCAACACTGCATTACAGGGAAGATATCCTACTCTTCCTGCAGGCTCATCCTGACATGACCCTCCAGCATGACAATGCCACCAGCCATAGTGCTTGTTCTGTGCGTGATTTCCTGCAAGACAGGAATGTCAGTGTTCTGCCATGGCCAGCAAAGAGCCCGGATCTCAATCCCACTGAGCATGTCTGTGACCTGTTGGATCAGAGGGTGAGGGCCATTCCCCCCAGAAATGTCCAGAAACTTGCAGGTGCCTTGGTTGAAGAATGGGGTAACATCTCACAGCAAGAACTGACAAATCTGGTGCAGTCCATGAGGAGGAGATGCACTGCAGTACTTAATGCAGCTGGTGGCCACACCAGATACTGACTGTTACTTTTGATTTTGACCCCCCTTTTTAGGGACACATTATTCCATTTCTGTTAGTCACACGTCTGTGGAACTTGTTCAGTTTATGTCCCAGTTATTGAATCTTGTTATGTTCATACAAATATTTACACATGTTAAGTTTGCTGAAAATAAACGCAGTTGACAGTGAGAGGACATTTCTTTTTTTGCTGAGTTCATGTGTATGTGACTAATAAAACTGTATTTGATTTTAGTCTCTCTCTCTGACCTGTGATACAGAGTAATTTTAGATTTATGTTAACTCTCATATTGAATTACATTGGATCATTTGTGAGGAAAATGTCACAACAAACAGACTGATAACCCAAATCATATTGCCTACAGTCTATACAACCCAGTATACTGTATATCTTTACTGTGGAAGGTCAATTTTTGCTAAAAGCAAATCGTGGCTTCCGAGTGGTGCAGCGTTCTAAGGCACTACATCTCAGTGCAAGAGGTGTCACTAGAGACCCTGGTTTGATTCCAGGCTGTATCACAACCGGTGGTGATTGGGAGTCCCATAGGGTGACGCACAACTGTCCCAGCGTTCTTAACGGACTTGCCTGGTTTAATTAAAAGTATTACTGAGTCTACTAAAATCATAAGCTTGACTGTGCTATTTTTTTTATTCAATCTTTATTTAACTAGGAAAGTCAGAATAAATTCTTACTTACAATATCAGCCTACGCTGGTGACTCTGGGCCAATTGTACACCGCCCTATGGGACTCCCAATCATGACCAGATGATATAGTGTAGTGACGCATCTTGCACTGAGATGTAGTGCCTTAGAACAATGCACCACTCAGGAGCCTGACTGCACTGTACTGTACTGTAGTATTGTACAAGTATTCATTTTCCCTCTGACTGCAGTATATCCTAAGTACATGTACAAGACAAAATACATCTTTAACACATTTAACCTCTTCCAGTTTCTAAGAAATTACAATCTATCAATTTAGCATGTTTCGTAAAGGAGGTTGTAGTGTCTTGGTTTGGCCACAAGACGGCAGTGTAAGCACAGAAATAGAGGATTACGTGAGGAATCACCCTTAATAAGGCCTAAAACTGGGCGTCACTGTTCCTGTCTTGTCACCCACATACACGCACACTAGTCATCGTAAATCATCTCCACTACGATGACATAATGACATTTAACTAAGCCCTTGGTTTTAGAGGGATTTAAACCAAATCATTAATAAAGATAATAGATTACATGCAAATAAATCAGCCCCATGTGAAAGAATTCAAATTGTGGCGAGAATCACAATAGTTAGACCTAAACTTCTGCATAAAAAAAATAAACTGTATTAGAATCACAAATGTATTCACTTTCAGAATATATTTAATCGATGTATTTTCACCTTACATCGACTAACATAAACAGAGTAAAGTGGTTACACCCTATTGCATAACCTGCCTAGAGCCATAATAATTTCAACAGCGAATTATTAGTGTGGATATATTATCAACTTGTATGGATTTGCTGGCGTGTGACTTCTTGCCAAAATACTAATGGTACAAAGGGAATAGACTACGAAGTTACTAAACACAGTTCACTAACAATTGCCTGTGTTCTCCTTGCTGTCATCTCCCTGTCAATCAGAATTTAAAGTCACCCAATCAAATGTACTTTCTTCAGTTCGGTTGAACGTCAGTCGTCCAGTAAAAACGGTGAAATTGGATACCTAGCAATTTTTCGTTACTTCTTCAGCCCGTCATTTCTCTCCACCCCTCATCTCTCTTGCTCCCTGTGTGTCCTTAACGAAAAGCCGTGAAATTCCTGAAGGTTTACACGTTTGCTTTTATTGTTTTGGCGTACAAATTAGTGGATTTTCTTGGCTACTAAAACCGTTATAACCTTTAGGCTACGAATGTAACTGCGCCACTTGTAACAAACGATCATTTCAATCTTAACCACACGTTGGATAGTCTTGCAGTTCAACGCCCTACTCCGGTTAAAGTGAGCCACAAATGCAGAATGAAAGAACTGGGGAATGAAAATAAGGGTGGAAAGTAAGGAGGGAGAGGAGGAAGGAGAATAAAGGGAAACTAGGAATATTTTTTTTGCTCAAGGAAGAGATAGAAAGTTATGTGGGCACAATCATCGTCTCCCACGGGTTGACAGGTCAAGAAGTTTCTACACCCGGGGGAATTTGGTAAGTGATTCTGATAGCTATTGGGTTACACAATCGATCACTGGCTATCTAAACAATATACGTATGTGCTACTTCTATCGATACGTGTCATGTGTCACTTCTCGTTTTTTCTAGGCTTCCCCTAGACCTACACACTCACTTACTGTCGCCTTTCTGGTGTTTCAGTCTTGAAAACACCTTGGTATAACTTTATTTATGTGATTATGCAGTCTTGCACTGTACACACTTCAGATCAAATGTTATTGGTCGCATACACATATTTAGCAGATGTTATTGCAGGGTGTATCGAAATGCTTGTGTTCCTAACTCCAACAGTGCAGTGATACCTAACAATACACACACATCTAAAAGTAAAATAATGGAATTAAGAAATATTAGGACGAGCAATGTCAGAGTCCGTAGTATACATATAAATGTTTACGCTGAAAAAAATTAACGCAACATGCAACAATTAACGATCTTACACTTCATATAAGGAAATCAGTCAATTGAAATGAAATCATTAGGCCTTAATCTACGGATTCCACATGACTGGGCAGGGGTATAGCCATGGGTGGGCTTGTTGCATCATACCCAATACCCGAGGCTGTAATCGCTGCCAAGATGCTACAACAAAGTACTGAGAAAAGGGTCTGAATACTTGTGATATTTCAATTTCTTATATTTTTTTATACATTTGCTAAAATGTAATCCAAACCTGTTTTGCTTCATCATTATGGGGTATTGTGTGTAGATTGATGAGCGGGGGAACAATTTAATCAATTTCAGAATAAGGCTGTAACATAACAAAATGTGGAAAAAGTCAAGGGGTCTGAATAATTTCTGAATGCTCTGTATATTGCATTGTCCGCGTTAAGGTTTGGCCGGGGTAGGCCGTCATTGTAAATAAGAGTTTGTTCTTAACTAACTTGCCTAGTTAAAGGTAAAAAAATATATATATTTTTAAAAACAAACGTATCCTGTCTCCTCTGTTGTCACTAACTTCAAGTCATCCTAAAATGTTCCTTTGAATAATGTTTATAGCTTCTTCAAAGTCAAATTGTCTCCTTGCATATCATAATTTTGAAGTAGCAGGCCTAACACCAAGCAGTGTAATATAGTTGTTTTAACAGTAGGTTCATATTTATTTCTAGCCTGTTTATAAAGTATTAATAAACAACTATTTAGTCTTTCTGTTATACCAACAGAACTGCCCCGTCCTCCCCAGAGCAGTGTGAAATCTACCCACCCTGGAACTCTCTCCTACTGACACAAGAGATGGAGGGAGTAAAGGAGAGAGAGAGGGAGCTGGGAGAGGAGAAGGACAGCGACGAGATGGAGGAAGAGGAGAAAGAGAGCGAGGCTGAAGTGGAAGGTGATGAAGAGGAGGAAGATGAAGATGCAGAGGAAGCATCGTTGGTGTGGCAGGAGGGCTCGTACGGAGAGGATGACCTGGGCCTACCCATAATGCACTGGGAGGCGCTGAGCCTGCGCATCGCC
This sequence comes from Oncorhynchus masou masou, assembly GCF_036934945.1. Classification (NCBI taxonomy): domain Eukaryota; kingdom Metazoa; phylum Chordata; class Actinopteri; order Salmoniformes; family Salmonidae; genus Oncorhynchus; species Oncorhynchus masou. The sequence continues at coordinate 13,306,693 of NC_088234.1, read as the reverse complement.
GAGCTAGAGAAACAGGAAGAGGAAAAGAGAGAGAAGACAAAGGTGTGTATATGTGTGTTCGAGGTTACAGTTGAATGCTGTCTGTTATTTATGGATGGGCAGGTGTTTTTGGACAGGGAGAGAAGATGGGGACATAGAGAGCAGAGGGGGATGAGGTGGGAGAAGGCAAGGGTCAGGGTTTGAATACTGTCAGTTACTTATGGATGGGGACAGGTGATACAGTTTAGGCCTGTGATCTGTTTGTTGGAGGGAAGTGTGCTATGTGTGTCAGTGAAGCTGTGTTACAAACAAACGTTTCCATGAATGGAATTTCATTAAGTCAAGTGCTCTGTTCAGTGGCTAGTTTTGCATTGAAAGCAGTGATGTAGTTCAACATAAAATAACATGGGTAAACGCTGGTCACAGTGAATAAAGTACCGCTCCCTTTACTTTTAAAGTATGTTTCTGAAATAGAAAATAGGTGACTCAACACTCACTCAAATAAAGAGAGGTGCTGAAACAGCGTTTACATGAGTTTACACCACGTCTCTGGTTGAAAGATACCACATACACAATAGTTAGTAACTAAAGGTTTTACATACAGGGGATACCCTCCATATCTTGCGCTTCCTAAATCTAATTCATTTCTAGTCTTCCAGTGTCCTGGAACAGGGGAAGATGCTGTCTATGAGCCGGCCAGGAGAGAGAGATCGAGGGAAGAGTAAAGAGAGCTGGGAGGACGGAGGAGAGGCGGAGGACTGCAATAGCCGCGTGACAGCCCTGACCGCTCGGTACGAAGCATGATGCTGTCTACGAAACATAATATTATGATCGTGTTGTTCAACAGTAAAAGTACAGTCCCCAGCCAGATAGTAATGCAGCAACCCTGGCATTGATAAACATGATGTCTTTGTTTTTTTACAATGGTTGAATGAATAAACTAAAACGACATCTTTACCGATGAATAAACTAAAACGACATCTTTACAGATGAATAAACTAAAACGACATCTTTACCGATGAATAAACTAAAACGACATCTTTACAGATGAATAAACTAAAACGACATCTTTACAGATGAATAAACTAAAACGACATCTTTACCGATGAATAAACTAAAACGTCATCTTTACCGATGAATAAACTAAAACGACATCTTTACCGATGAATAAACTAAAACGACATCTTTACAGATGAATAAACTAAAACGACATCTTTACCGATGAATAAACTAAAACGACATCTTTACAGATGAATAAACTAAAACGACATCTTTACAGATGAATAAACTAAAATGACATCTTTACCGATGAATAAACTAAAACGTCATCTTTACCGATGAATAAACTAAAACGACATCTTTACAGATGAATAAACTAAAACGACATCTTTACAGATTAATAAACTAAAACGACATCTTTACCGATGAATAAACTAAAACGACATCTTTACCGATGAATAAACTAAAATGACATCTTTACCGATGAATAAACTAAAACGACATCTTTACAGATTAATAAACTAAAACGACATCTTTACCGATGAATAAACTAAAACGACATCTTTACCGATGAATAAACTAAAACGACATCTTTACCGATGAATAAACTAAAACGACATCTTTACAGATGAATAAACTAAAACGACATCTTTACAGATGAATAAACTAAAACGACATCTTTACAGATGAATAAACTAAAACGACATCTTTACCGATGAATAAACTAAAACGACATCTTTACCGATGAATAAACTAAAACGACATCTTTACAGATGAATAAACTAAAACGACATCTTTACCGATGAATAAACTAAAACGACATCTAGACCGATGAATAAACTAAAACAACACCTTTACAGATGAATAAACTAAAACGACATCTAGACCGATGAATAAACTAAAACGACATCTTTACAGATGAATAAACTAAAACGACACCTTTACAGATGAATAAACTAAAACGACATCTTTACAGATGAATAAACTAAAACAACATCTAGACCGATGAATAAACTAAAACAACATCTTTACAGATGAATAAACTAAAACGACATCTTTACAGATGAATAAACTAAAACAACATCTAGACCGATGAATAAACTACGTCATGCTGGTGTAAAGGAGTTTGGAGACAGGCACAGGAATACACAATAAGGGTTTTTAATACACCCAAAACTAACACGTATACAAAAACACTGGGCTGTACCCAAACAAAAGAAGGCACAAATATAAAATGCTAATCAGGGGAAATGGGAACCAGGTGTGTAATCAGACAAGACAGTCCGGGATTGATGATAATGAATCCCGTTCAGTGAAGCCTAGAAGCCAGTGATGTAGACCTCCGGAACTGGTGAACAGAATGAGCAGCAGTACCGGGGGGATCCGTGACAAATAAACTAAAACTACATCTAGACCGATTTACTAAAATAAAACTACATCTAGACAGATGAATCAACTAGATCTAGACCGATTTACTAAAATAAAACTACATCTAGACAGATGAATCAACTACATCTAGACCGATTTACTAAAATAAAACTACATCTAGACAGATGAATCAACTAGATCTAGACCGATTTACTAAAATAAAACTACATCTAGACAGATGAATCAACTACATCTAGACCGATTTACTAAAATAAAACTACATCTAGACAGATGAATCAACTACATCTAGACCGATTTACTAAAATAAAACTACATCTAGACAGATGAATCAACTACATCTAGACCGATTTACTAAAATAAAACTACATCTAGACAGATGAATCAACTACATCTAGACCGATTTACTAAAATAAAACTACATCTAGACCAATTTAATAAAATAAAACTACATCTAGACAGATTAATCAACTACATCTAGACCGATTTACTAAAATAAAACTACATCTAGACCGATTTACTAAAATAAAACTACATCTAGACCGATTTGCTAAAATAAAACTACATCTAGACCGATTTACTAAAATAAAACTACATCTAGACCGATTTGCTAAAATAAAACTACATCTAGACCGATTTACTAAAATAAAACTACATCTAGACCGATTTACTAAAATAAAACTACATCTAGACCGATTTACTAAAATAAAACTACATCTAGACCGATTTACTAAAATAAAACTACATCTAGACCGATTTGCTAAAATAAAACTACATCTAGACCGATTTACTAAAATAAAACTACATCTAGACCGATTTACTAAAATAAAACTACATCTAGACCGAATTACTAAAATAAAACTACATCTAGACCGATTTACTAAAATAAAACTACATCTAGACCGATTTACTAAAATAAAACTACATCTAGACCGATTTACTAAAATAAAACTACATCTTGACCGATTTACTAAAATAAAACTACATCTAGACCGATTTACTAAAATAAAACTACATCTAGAACGATTTGCTAAAATAAAACTACATCTAGAACGATTTACTAAAATAAAAATACATCTAGACCGATTTACTAAAATAAAACTACATCTAGACCGATTTACTAAAATAAAACTACAGTATCGACTGATTCTTGCCCACAAGGTTGTGAGTTTGTGTCTCACCTTTGACCTTTACGCTTCTCCCGCCGTTTCATCACACAAGTGGGATTTGTTCATGATTCTAACACCAACAAAAAAATGGTTTGTCCTCCTCAGTCTTTCAAATCAGATGAACCTCCAGCTGTGCTTCATCAATGACAGCGGGAGCGAAGAAGAAGAGGAGGAGGATTCTGGGGTAACGATTTGCACAAAGGTAAGTACACCCTCAAAAGGTAAGGTCAGTCATAGGTAGAGTGCTACAACTAATATCAATCAGAAAGAAAATAAAGTTTTATTTTAATTACAAATCTCGATCTTAAAGCCCTGTCACCATTTTGTTTTGGCCACTACAGAATTCCAAAATGGTGGTAAAGAATGGTTGCAGCGTGCAGGTGTCCCAGCAGCCCCAGTTCCCAGCTGCAACCAAAAGCAAATCATCAGGCTTCAAGGCTGCGCTGAGTGTACTCAAAAACAAGCTGAGAACAGAACAGAAACGGAAGGTGAGAGAGATTATAGGTTTAAGCAATATGGTGCTTGCTTTCCCTTGCCTTCTGATACAACCCTTGACATCTACTGGAGTGGTTAGGAAGGAGGGACTAAGGGCTGATCACCGTACTGTCCTCGAGGCCCACAGTGTTTGGTTCTTCGGTTTTATCCTTAGTTATCTTATATTCTGCCCTTCACTCTGTCCCCTGTGTCTCAGGGTCTAACCAGTTATTCTGCCCTTCACTCTGTCCCCTGTGTCTCAGGGTCTAACCAGTTATTCTGCCCTTCACTCTGTCCCCTGTGTCTCAGGGTCTAACCAGTTATTCTGCCCTTCACTCTGTCCCCTGTGTCTCAGGGTCTAACCAGTTATTCTGCCCTTCACTCTGTCCCCTGTGTCTCAGGGTCTAACCAGTTATTCTGCCCTTCACTCTGTCCCCTGTGTCTCAGGTTCTAACCAGTTATTCTGCCCTTCACTCTGTCCCCTGTGTCTCAGGGTCTAACCAGTTATTCTGCCCTTCACTCTGTCCCCTGTGTCTCAGGGTCTAACCAGTTATTCTGCCCTTCACTCTGTCCCCTGTGTCTCAGGGTCTAACCAGTTATTCTGCCCTTCACTCTGTCCCCTGTGTCTCAGGGTCTAACCAGTTATTCTGCCCTTCACTCTGTCCCCTGTGTCTCAGGGTCTAACCAGTTATTCTGCCCTTCACTCTGTCCCCTGTGTCTCAGGGTCTAACCAGTTATTCTGCCCTTCACTCTGTCCCCTGTGTCTCAGGGTCTAACCAGTTATTCTGCCCTTCACTCTGTCCCCTGTGTCTCAGAGCCTAGTGTGTGGTGATCCACTTTTGAAGAATAGAAAGCGAGACCATAGTGACCTGCAGGCCTCCAGTCTCAAAGAACTCAACACTCACAGAAACTCTCTCAGTAAGGCAATACAAGGTGAGGGTCACTCGGCTAATACACTGGATATACTTTGATATTAGATATAGGCTACATTATATTTAATAGATGCAGTATATTTCACCTTTTTCATTAAGAAGTTATACTAACCTCGTTATTTTACCTTAATTTCACACTGCCTTTGACCTTACATTTTTGTGTGTGTGTGTGTGTGTGTGTGTGTGTGTGTGTGTGTGTGTGTGTGTGTGTGTGTGTGTGTGTGTGTGTGTGTGTGTGTCATCAGACCTGAGCACTGAGCTGGTGGTTCACCTCCAGGCTCGAGACCAGCTGAGGACGGAACAGGACGCCATGCTGCTGGAGGTACAGGATATGACATCACTCTGACCCAGTCCCAGGCAAGATGGGGGACAGTTTGTGCCGCAGATTTCGTACTAGAAATTCCTCTCCAGGGTTCAATCTCTATGAGAATGCCCATCACTATAGAATCGTTCTAATCATTCTAATTCTATGGTGTCATCACATAAAATGGAATCCTGGTGTCGGTGATGTCACAATTAATCGATGACAGATTAGACGCCGCTTCTTCAAACGAAAGGATGAGTCAAATCACTGTGAAGAGACTTCATCACTCCTAAAGACTGTTTCATTGAATTGCACAGCGTTTTGTTTTCTTTTTATACCCAGTGAGCAAAACTGGTTGAAATGACATCATTACGCCCAGTTTTACATTCATTACGTGACATCATTACGCCCAGTTTTACATTCATTACGTGACATCACGTCGACCAGTTTTGTTTTCTCTCTGTTTTTTTTTGTTTGTGGGAAATCAAATGTGTATGTCTGGACTGTTAATGTTTTAGGGGGAAATAACTGGAATATTATAAGGGATTACTAAATGACCATTGCTTCCCATGGATCGATCTAGGTCTAATGTCATTGTCATCCAAGTGTTGAAATGTAATGGTTGTTTGCTAGCACATTATTCAAACTATGCGTTATATTACACCAAATAAAGTTGATTCTGATAGCATTATAATCATCTAACCACTAGGCTACTGGGGCGGCAGGTAGACTAGTGGTTAGAGTGTAGGGGCGGCAGGTAGACTAGTGGTTAGAGTGTAGGGGCGGCAGGTAGACTAGTGGTTAGAGTGTAGGGGCGGCAGGTAGACTAGTGGTTAGAGTGTAGGGGCGGCAGGTAGACTAGTGGTTAGAGTGTAGGGGCGGCAGGTAGCCTAGTGGTTAGAGTGTAGGGGCGGCAGGTAGACTAGTGGTTAGAGTGTAGGGGCGGCAGGTAGACTAGTGGTTAGAGTGTAGGGGCGGCAGGTAGACTAGTGGTTAGAGTGTAGGGGCGGCAGGTAGACTAGTGGTTAGAGTGTAGGGGCGGCAGGTAGACTAGTGGTTAGAGTGTAGGGGCGGCAGGTAGACTAGTGGTTAAAGTGTAGGGGCGGCAGGTAGACTAGTGGTTAGAGTGTAGGGGCGGCAGGTAGACTAGTGGTTAAAGTGTAGGGGCGGCAGGTAGACTAGTGGTTAGAGTGTAGGGGCGGCAGGTAGACTAGTGGTTAGAGTGTAGGGGCGGCAGGTAGACTAGTGGTTAGAGTGTAGGGGCGGCAGGTAGCCTAGTGGTTAGAGTGTAGGGGCGGCAGGTAGACTAGTGGTTAGAGTGTAGGGGCGGCAGGTAGACTAGTGGTTAGAGTGTAGGGGCGGCAGGTAGCCTAGTGGTTAGAGTGTAGGGGCGGCAGGTAGACTAGTGGTTAGAGTGTAGGGGCGGCAGGTAGACTAGTGGTTAGAGTGTAGCGGCGGCAGGTAGTCTAGCGGTTAGTCTGTAGGGGCGGCAGGTAGACTAGTGGTTAGAGTGTAGGGGTGGCAGGTAGTCTAGTGGTTAGAGTGTAGGGGCGACAGGTAGCCTAGCGGTTAGTCTGTAGGGGCGGCAGGTAGACTAGTGGTTAGAGTGTAGGGGCGGCAGGTAGACTAGTGGTTAGAGTGTAGGGGCGACAGGTAGCCTAGCGGTTAGTCTGTAGGGGCGGCAGGTAGACTAGTGGTTAGAGTGTAGGGGCGGCAGGTAGACTAGTGGTGAGAGTGTAGGGGCGGCAGGTAGCCTAGTGGTGAGAGTGTAGGGGCGGCAGGTAGCCTAGTGGTTAGAGTGTAGGGGCTGACAGGTAGTCTAGTGGTGAGAGTGTAGGGGCGGCAGGTAGCCTAGTGGTTAGAGTGTAGGGGCGGCAGGTAGACTAGTGGTTAGAGTGTAGGGGCAGCAGGTAGACTAGTGGTTAGAGTGTAGCGGCGGCAGGTAGTCTAGCGGTTAGTCTGTAGGGGCGGCAGGTAGACTAGTGGTTAGAGTGTAGGGGTGGCAGGTAGTCTAGTGGTTAGAGTGTAGGGGCGACAGGTAGCCTAGCGGTTAGTCTGTAGGGGCGGCAGGTAGACTAGTGGTGAGAGTGTAGGGGCGGCAGGTAGCCTAGTGGTGAGAGTGTAGGGGCGACAGGTAGCCTAGCGGTTAGTCTGTAGGGGCGGCAGGTAGACTAGTGGTTAGAGTGTAGGGGCGGCAGGTAGACTAGTGGTGAGAGTGTAGGGGCGGCAGGTAGCCTAGTGGTGAGAGTGTAGGGGCGGCAGGTAGCCTAGTGGTTAGAGTGTAGGGGCTGACAGGTAGTCTAGTGGTGAGAGTGTAGGGGCGGCAGGTAGCCTAGTGGTGAGAGTGTAGGGGTGGCAGGTAGCCTAGTGGTGAGAGTGTAGGGGCTGACAGGTAGTCTAGTGGTGAGAGTGTAGGGGCGGCAGGTAGCCTAGTGGTGAGAGTGTAGGGGCGGCAGGTAGCCTAGTGGTGAGAGTGTAGGGGCTGACAGGTAGTCTAGTGGTGAGAGTGTAGGGGCGGCAGGTAGCCTAGTGGTTAGAGTGTAGGGGCTGACAGGTAGTCTAGTGGTGAGAGTGTAGGGGCGGCAGGTAGCCTAGTGGTGAGAGTGTAGGGGCGGCAGGTAGCCTAGTGGTGAGAGTGTAGGGGCGGCAGGTAGACAAGTGGTTAGAGCGTTGGGCCAGTATCTGAAAGGTTGCAAGATCAAATCCTAGAGCTGACAAGGTAAAAATCTGTCATTTTGCCCCTGAACAAGGCAGTTAATCCACTGTTCCCAGGCCATAATTGTAAATAATAATTTGTTCTTAACTGACTTGCCTGGTTAAATAAAATAATAATAATGAGTGTTATGATGTAGAGTTCAAACAAAGTGTTACCGGTTAGTTTTTATTCTTGTTGTTTGGACACGTTGAGATGAATGTTGTCGGTAAACATTTCATTCAGTTCTGTTCTGTCTCCTGCATGTTTTCATCTATGATGATCGTCAAAGGAGTCAGTCACAGAAAGGGACATTACTAAAACCACACAGGAGAACAAAGTAGCGTGAGCACAGCTCAACTCAATTACTTGGGGCTATTGAAAGGAGTGTTATATCAGCCTGCATACATTATGGTTGTAACGACAACAACGTCTACCGATCAGCCGACGACAAGGTCCCTGAGCAAGGTTCCTGTTTGGGACTGTTGGCATCTACAGTTCTGTGAGGGAGTAACACACACACACACAGATACACACACAGATATACACACACACATAGATGTACACACACACACAGATATACACACACATAGATGTACACACACACCCAGATATACACACACACACACACATGGATATACACACACAAACACACTCACATGGATATACACACACACACACACACACAGATACACACACACACATAGATGTACACACACACCCAGATATACACACACACATAGATGTACACACACACCCAGATATACACACACACACACAGATATACACGCACACACATAGATGTACACACACACCCAGATATACACACACTCACATGGATATACACACACAAACACACTCACATGGATATACACACACACACACAGAGATATACACACACACACCCAGATATACACACACACACACACACAGATATACACACAAACACACACTCACATGGATATACACACACACACACAGAGATATACACACAAACACACACTCACATGGATATACACACACACACACAGAGATATACACACACACACACACAGATATACACACACACACACACACATAGATATACACACAAACACACACTCACATGGATATACACACACACACACAGATATACACACACACACACAGATATACACACACACACACACACATAGATATATACACACACACACACAGATATACACACACACACACATAGATATACACACACACACAGATATACACACACACACAGATATATACACACACACTCACATAGATATACACACATTCACTCATAGATATACACACACACATAGATATACACGCAAACACACACACACACAGATATACACAAACACATTCACACACACATAGATAGATATACACACACATGCATAGATATGCACACACATAATGTAGATATACACACACATGCACACAGGGAGCGTTGGGATTCTGTGCTGGTTTACATGCATTTACACCTCATCACCGGAGTGAGATATATATATACACACAGATATACACACACACATAGATATTTTTTATTTATTTTATTTAACCAGGACGGGCTCATTGAGATTCAAATCTATTTTTCAAGAGCGCCCTGGTCAAGACAGGCAGCACCAAGTCATTACAAAAAAATTACAGGCAGACAACATGAAAAACTACAACCATTGAATTCACAAGAGTATAAAACAGCAAATTAAAAACATTGACAGGTCAGGGAATCAGCCTCAAAATCCTTCATCAGTGATTTAAAAACACCAATCGGGACAAGTTCTTCCAGTTTAAAAGTATTTTGTAAGGTGTTCCAAGACGATGGTGCAGAGTACATAAAAGCCCTTTTACCAAATTCAGTTGGGACATTTGGAACAGTTAGCAGGATAAGGTCCAGCGAATGAAGAGAGTACCCACCACATTTCTGAACAATAAAAATGCACAAATTAAAAGGCAGTAAACCCCAAATGGCTTTGTAAATAAAAGTATACCAGTGACTGAGCCTACGAGTGACTAGAGAAGGCCAGCCAACCCTGGTATACAAAGTGCAGTGGTGCGTAAGGGTTTTGCAGTTTAAAATAAATCACAATGCTCCATGGTAAAGAGTGTCAATTGATCTCAAACACTGAGTGGAAGCATTCATATATAAAATATCCCCATAGTCTAGTAAAGGCATAAATGTAGCTGGTACGAGCCTCCTTCTGGCTTCAAAAGAAAAACAGGCCTTATTCCTAAAATAAAATACCAATTTCAGCTTCAATTTATTTGTAAGTTGTTGAATGTGCAATTTAAAAGAGAGGCCGTCAAGTCAATCAGGGTAGATTTATCTGGGCATTTAAGATTTGGGCGAGTGGGTGAGTTAATCAACTGGGTAAGATTCATAGAATTACAAAACATACACACACACATAGATATACACACAAACACACATACACATAGATATACACACAAACACACACACTCACATGGATATACACACACAAACACACACACACACATATAGATATACACACAGATATACACACACACACTCATATATATATATATATATACACACACACATAGATATACACACACACATAGATATACACACAAGCACACACACACACATAGATATACACACACTCACATAGATATACACACAAACACACACACTCACATGGATATACACACACACACATAGATATACACACAAGCACACACACACACAGATATACACACACTCACATAGATATACACACAAACACACACACTCACATGGATATACACACACACACACACATAGATATACACACAAACACACACACTCACATAGATATACACACACTCACATAGATATATACACACACACAGACATAGATATATACACACACACACACAAACTCACATAGATATATACACACACACACACACAAACTCACATAGATACACACACACACACACATAGATATACACAAACACACATAGATATACACAAACACACATTCAGACACACTTAGATATACACACACACACAAACTCACATAGATATACACACACACAGATATACACAAACACACACACATAGATATAGACATACACACATAGATATGCACACACATAATGTAGATATACACACACATGCACACAGGGAGCGTTGGGATTGTGTGCTGGTTTACATGCATTTACACGTCATCACAGGAGTGAGTTTAATGTCACTTCCTTTTGACGTTCTATTCTACAATCATTTTCTATTGAATAAACAGGTTGTCAATGATACATACATATGTAGGTGTGCTAGTGCTATTTTGCATGTAGCTGTATCTATAGATTAATTAAATAAGTAGCTATTTGCGTAATGTATTTAGCACGGATGTAAATTGTATACATTGCCTGGTTGTTGTGAGGTGTGTGTGTGCGTGTGTGTGATTTGCCCTGGTCAGAGTTTGCCTAAACCAAATGTCTAGATCAGCAAAATAGGAGGAAGGGACAGTGACAGTATGTAACAGATATATAGCAAATGGGGTGAATACATATGCACGCAACACTTTTCAGTTTAAAAAATAATCATCTTTAGAAATATATATATTTTTCATTTCACTTCACCAATTTGGACTATTTTGTGTATGTCCATTACATGAAATCCAAATAAAAATCCATTTAAATTACAGATTGCAATGCAAGAAAATAGGAAAAATGCCAAGGAGATGTATACTTTTGCAAGGCATGGTACATTCTATAATATATATATATATATGTGTATCTATATATATATATATATATATGTATCTATATATATGTATCTATATATATGTATCTATATATATGTATCTATATATATATATATATGTGTCTATATACATATGTATATATGTATATATATATATATATATATATATGTATGTATGTATGTATGTATGTATGTATGTATATATATATATATATATATGTATATATATATGTATGTGTATATATATATATATATATATGTGTCTATATACATATATGTATATATGTATCTATATATATATATATGTATGTGTGTATGTATGTATATATATATATATATATATATATGTATATATATATGTATATGTATGTGTATATATATATGTATATATATATATGTATATATATGTATATATATATATATATGTATATATATATGTATATATATATATATATGTATATATATATGTATATATATATATATATATATAGATACAGTTGAAGTCGGAGGTTTACATACACTTAGGTTGGAGTCATTAAAACTCGTTTTTCAACCACTCCACAAATTTCTTGTTAACAAACTATAGTTTTGGCAAGTTGGTTAGGACATCTACTTTGTGCATGACACAAGTAATCTTTCCAACAATTGTTTACAGACAGATTATTTCACTTATAATTCACTGTATCACAATTCCAGTGGGTCAGAAGTTTACATACACAAAGTTGACTGTGCCTTTAAACAGCTTGGAAATTTTCAGAAAATTGTTTCATGGCTTTAGAAGCTTCTGATAGGCTAACTGACATAATTTGAGTCAATTGGATGTGTACCTGTGGATGTATTTCAAGGCCTATCTTCATACTCAGTGCCTATTTTCTTGACATCATGGGAATATCAAAATCAGGCAATACCTCAGAAAAAAAATTGTAGACCTCCGCAAGTCTGGTTCATCCTTGGGAGCAATTTCCAAATGCCTGAAGGTACCACGTTCATCTGTACAAACAATAGTATACAAATATAAACACCATGGGACCATGCAGCCATCATAACTCTCAAGAAGGAGACGGGTTCTGTCTCCTAGAGATTAACGTACTTTGGTGCGAAAAGTGCAAATCAATCCCAGAACAACAGCAAAGGACTTTGTGAAGATGCTGGAGGAAACAGGTGCAAAAGTATCTATATCCACAGTAAAACGAGTCCTATATCGACATAACCTGAAAGGGCACTCAGCAAGAAAGAAGCCACTGCTCCAAAACCACCATAAAAGCCAGAGTACGGTTTGCAACTGCACATGGGGACAAAGATCGTACTTTTTGGAGAAATGTCCTCTGGTCTGGTGACACAAAAATAGAACCGTTATGTTTGGAGGAAAATGGGGGAGGCTTGCAATCCGAAGAACACCATCCCAACCGTGAAGCACAGCGGTGGCGGCATCATGTTGTGGGGGTGCTTTTCTGCAGGGGGGACTGGTGCACTTCACAAAATAGATGGCATCATGAGAGAGGAAGATTATGTGGATATATTGAAGCAGCATCTCAAGACAACAATCAGGAAGTTAAAGCTTGGTCGCAAATGGGTCTTCCAAATGGACAATGACCCCAAGCATACTTCCAAAGTTGTGTCAAAATGGCTTAAGGACAACAAAGTCAAAGTATTGGAGTGGCCATCACAAAGCCCGGACCTCAATCCTATAGAAAATTTGTGGGCAGAACTGAAAAAGCGTATGAGGGCAATGAGGCCTACAAACCTGACTCAGTTACACCAGCTCTGTCAGGAGAAATGGCAATGCTACCAAATACTAATTGAGCATATGTAAAGACCCACTGGGAATGTGATGAAAGAAATAAAAGCTGAAATAAATCATTCTCTCTTCTATTATTCTGACTTTTCACAATCTTAAAATAAAGTTGTGATCCTAACTGACCAAGACAGGGAATTAACTGACCAAAAAGGATTAAATGTCAGGAATTGTGAAAAACGGAGTTTATATGTATATGTAAACTTCCGACTTCAACTGTTATATATATATATATATATATATATATATATATATATATATATATATATATATATATATATACATACATACAGTGGGGGGGAACAAGTATTTGATACACTGCCGACTTTGCAGGTTTTCCTACTTACAAAGCATGTAGAGGTCTGTATTTTTTAGGTACACTTCAACTGTGAGAGACGGAATCTAAAACAAAAATCCAGAAAATCATATTGTATGATTTGTAAGTAATTCATTTGCATTTTATTGCATGACATAAGTACAGTGCCTTGCGAAAGTATTCGGCCCCCTTGAACTTTGCGACCTTTTGCCACATTTCAGGCTGAAATGTGGCAAAAGGTTGCAAAGTTCAAGGGGGCCGAATACTTTCGCAAGGCACTATATTTGATCACCTACCAACCAGTAAGAATTCCGGCTCTCACAGACCTGTTAGTTTTTCTTTAAGAAACCCTCCTGTTCTCCACTCATTACCTGTATTAACTGATCCTATTTGAACTCGTTACCTGTATAAAAGACACCTGTCCACACACTCAATCAAACAGACTCCAACCTCTCCACAATGGCCAAGACCAGAGAGGGTGTAAGGACATCGAGGATAAAATTGTAGACCTGCACAAGGCTGGGATGGGCTACAGGACAATAGGCAAGCAGCTTGGTGAGAAGGCAACAACTGTTGGCGCAATTATTAGAAAATGGATGAAGTTCAAGATGACGGTCAATCACCCTCGGTCTGGGGCTCCATGCAAGATCTCACCTCGTAGGGCATCAATGATCATGAGGAAGGTGAGGGATCAGCCCAGAACTACCCTGCAAGACCTGGTCCATGACCTGAAAAGAGCTGGGACCACAGTCCCAAAGAAAATCACTAGTAACCACTACGCCGTCATGGATTAAAATCCTGCAGCGCACGCAAGGTCCCCCTGCTCAAGCCAGCGCATGTCCAGGCCCGTCTGAAGTTTGCCAATGACCATCTGGATGATCCAGAGGAGGAATGGGAGACGGTCGTGCGGTCTGATGAGACAAAAATAGAGCTTTTTGTTCTAAACTCCACTCGCCGTGTTTGGAGGAAGAAGAAGGATGAGTACAACCCAAAGAACACCATCCCAACCATGAAGCATGGAGGTGAAAACATCATTCTTTGGGGATGCTTTTCTGCAAAGGGGACAGGACGACTGCACCGTATTGAGGGGAGGATGGATGGGGCCATGTATCGCGAGATCTTGGCCAATAACCTCCTTCCCTCAGTAAGAGCATTGAAGATGGGTCGTGGCTGGGTCTTCCAGCATGACAACGACCCGAAACACACAGCCAGGGCAACTAAGGAGTGGCTCCGTAAGAAGCATCTCAAGGTCCTGGAGTGGCCTAGCCAGTCTCCAGACCTGAACCCAATAGAAAATCTTTGGAGGGAGCTGAAAGTCCGTAATGCCCAGCGACAGCCCCGAAACCTGAAGGATCTGGAGAAGGTCTTTATGGATTAGTGGGCCAAAATCCCTGCTGCAGTGTGAGCAAACCTGGTCAAGAACTACAGGAAACATATCATCTCTAGAATTGCAAACAAAGGTTTCTGTACCAAATATTAAGTTCAGCTTTTCTGATGTATCAAATACTTATGTCATGCAATAAAATGCAATTAATTACTTAAAAATCATACAATGTGATTTTCTGGATTTTTGTTTTAGATTCCGTCTCTCACAGTTGAATTGTACCTATGATAAAAAATTACAGTTACTTCCATCAGCAAGGGCATTGAAGGAGTTTTTCACTCAAAATCTCACGATACATGGCCCCATTCATTCTTTCCTTTACACGGATCAGTCATCCTGGTGCCATTGCAGAAAAACAGCCCCAAAGCATGATGTTTCCACTCCCATACTTCACAGTAGGTATGGTGTTCTTTGGATGCAACTCAGCATTCTTTGTCCTCCAAACACGATGAGTTGAGTTTTTACCAAAAAGTTATATTTTGGTTTCATCTGACCATATGCCATTCCCCCAATCTTCTTCTGGATCATCCAAATGCTCTCTAGCAAACTTCAAATGGGCCTGGACATGCACTAGCTTAAGCAGGGGGACACATCTGGCACTACAGGATTTGAGTCCCTGGCGGCGTAGTGTGTTACTGATGGTAGGCTTTGTTACTTTGGTCCCAGCTCTCTGCAGGTCATTCTCTAGGTCCCCCCGTGTGGATCTGGGATTTTGGCTCACCGTTCTTGTGATCATTTTGACCCCACGGGGTGAGATCTTGCGTGGAGCCCCAGATCGAGGGAGGTTATCAGTGGTCTTGTATGTCTTCCATTTCCTAATAATTGCTCCCACAGTTGATTTCTTCAAACCAAGCTGCTTACCTATTGCAGATTCAGTCTTCCCAGCCTGGTGCAGGTCTACAATTTTGTTTCTGGTGTCCTTTGACAGCTCTTTGGTCTTGGCCATAGTGGAGTTTGGAGTGTGACTGTTTGAGGTTGTGGACAGGTGTCTTTTATACTGATAACCCCTCCTGTCTCAGCCTCCAGTATTTATGCTGCAGTAGTTTATGTCGGGGGCTAGGGTCAGTTTGTTATATCTGGAGTACTTCTCCTGTCCTATCCGGTGTCCTGTGTGAATTTAAGTATGCTCTCTCTAATTCTCTCTCTTTCTTTCTCTCTCTCGGGGGACCTGAGCCCTAGGACCATGCCTCAGGACTACCTGACATGATGACTCCTTGCTGTCCCCAGTCCACCTGGCCATGCTGCTGCTCCAGTTTCAAGTGTTCTGCCTGTGATTATTATTATTTATGAACATTTGAACATCTTGGCCATGTTCTGTTACAATCTCCACCCGGGACAGCCAGAAGAGGACTGACCACCCCACATAGCCAGGTTCCTCTCTATGTTTCTTCCTAGGTTTTGTCCTTTCTAGGGAGTTTTTCCTAGCCACCGTGCTTCTACACCTGCATTGCTTGCTGTTTGGGGTTTTAGGCTGGGTTACTGTACAGCACTTTGAGATATCAGCTAATGTACGGAGGGCTATATAAATAAATGTTATTTAATAACAAGTTCAAACAGGTGCCATTAATACAGGTAACGAGTGGAGGACAGAGGAGCCTCTTAAAGAACAGGTCTGTGAGAGCCAGAAATCTTGCTTATTTGTAGGTGACCAAATACTTATTTTCCACCATAATTTGCAAATAAATTAATTGAAAATCCTACAATGTGATTTTCTGGATTTTTTTTCTTCTCATTTTGTCTGTCATAGTTGAAGTGTACCTATGATGAAAATTACAGGCCTCTCATCTTTTTAAGTGGGAGAACTTGGACAATTGGTGGCTGACTAAATACTTTTTTGTCCCACTGTATGTGTGTGTATTTTTCATAATACTTTATTTTAGCAGGAAAGATATTACAGTTCATATATACTTGACTTAACATGGAATGGGGTTGTAAATTCTAGAATATATATATTTATTTTTTTACAGTTCATACATATCAGACAACATCAATGCTGGGTAGAGAGCAGCCAAAGACCCAAGTCACATATTTATAACAAGAAATACATAGAGATCCATTTAAAAACAATGATCTAATTATCTACGTTCTACAATCTAGAGACCATAGGGATGTCACAAGCACTTGTCAGGAACCATGGATAATGGGACCTACTCTACTCTGTCCTTCCGTTTGCGCAAATGAAAGTGAGGTGAGACTGGTGGACCGTAAAGACCTAGCTTAGGTTGTTGTTGCTTTTAGTTCTGAGTTCTAGGTAAATGATACTTTTTGGTTGTGTAAGTACATATACTAATCTGCTGTTAGAATGGAAAACTAGACGTAAAAAAAAAAATAACCACACTGTTTCCTTCTGGAATTTCATATGTTGTTGACTGACTATCCCCTTGATCCCTAATGGTCACAACCCCTAAGTAAGTCAGCGTAAGTCACAGAAAATAGATGTTGTGGTAGCAGCTGCAGAGAAGTACTTGGGGGTACGAGATTTGACTTCAGAAAAGTTACAGGGTGTGTTGAGTGGTAGTGTCCCAGGCTTCTCAGGTCGTTGGCCTGGGGTAGGATCAGATCGGGTTAAAGTAGTAGTATAAGGTAATGGCTTTGAATGAGTATAGGGGGTTTGAATTAGTATTTTGTGAATCAAAATGGGGAAGAGGAACTGGGAAAAATAAAACAATTATAAAATAAAAATATACATTTATGTTGTTTTATTTTCCCCGGTTCCCCTTCCCCATGTTGTATCACAAAGTGTAATGGATCTACACTATAGTTCAGTTGGAGGCAGTAATGCAACATATTATATGCCAATCGCTGTTAAACCTCACCAAAGAAGAAATAAGGCCTACCATTCTGAACCACTAGATGCCTTGTACAGGAGCATACCAGAGATATGGTATGACATTTATGCTTTAATTGCTAGTTAAATAGTTCCACTTTTGGGAGTTTCTCTCTCTCTTTCCCTCTGTCTCCCCATCTCTTTCTGTCTCTCTCTGTTCCAGAAAAAGAAGTATCAACATTGGATGAAGAGCTATTTATTGTCCATCATTTGAGCAAGGCATCTGAGAAACAGGAGAATGTAGCAGGCCGGATGCCAACTGAATGGCTGAGTTCCATCTTTGTACACACAGAACGACATAGTAGCGTACATATTTTGAAGACAGTGTATTCTTATCTGAAAATATATCTAATGCATATTACATGCTGGTTAAACAAATTGTTTACCATTCTAGTCAAGGCACTTTATGTCCTCAAGGCCAGGGTCCTGCCCCCCCCAGCACTACACAGCTGATTCAAATAATCAAAGCTTGATGATGAGTTGGTTATTTGAATCAGCTGTGTAGTGTGGGGGGGCAGGACCCTGCTCTACAGCTCAAGGCCTATCTTATGGCCCGGTTGAGGAGTGAAATTCATAGGCATACGTTGCTGAACGAATGCATTGATAAACTCATGCTAGAGGGGGCGACAAATCCTCCCATTTCACCCTTTCCCGGTTTGGAAATTCAAAACAAAACCGATTATGTCATTTCCCGTGCTGCATTACGACTAGAACAAGCTTTGACGGTTATTACAATTGAACAAAAAAAATTAAATTAAATCATAGGAGCAATTTTAAGCAAAAGTGAATAGCAATATGGATTAGGCCGAAGATTACACACCTCATTCATTTTGTAAAAAAATATAATTTGACCGTTCACATTTATATACATTTTTTCTCCCCTTTTTCTCGGTGTCACCAGTGTGTGTAGAGCTGCCGATGCACTGCATTGGCGCCATTTTCAAACTTCTTCTGCAAGAGAATGAATGTCTGGGTAGAAAAACGTATTTAACGAATTAATTTATATTTTTTGAATTGCATTTAGAAGGGTTATGTTTTTTTTGTTTGTTGCAAGAATGATCGTTTCTTCATCGGACGAGGATGTATTTTCTCAAGGTACGCATTTTAGCAGGCTAGATAGCTGCACTGTTAGTAATAGTTTAGTAACTAACTAAAAATAAACAAAAGCTAACTGTAGTTTATGTTCGTTAGCCATGAAATATAGATTTCAACAATAATTGTAACTTAGTATTTCAATCTAAATCTACTGTAGCTAGCAAGGGTGACTAGCAATTCGGCTATTACTATGTTAATATGACTGGTGGGACAGCCACGTTTAGTTGATGTTGAAATCTTTAGTTTGACACCGAAACGAGATTGAGGCGAATTGCAAACGAATATTATTATTCTTCTTTTTACATTGTCAGAGGAAGCAAGCCAGGCGATGTAGTTGCTAAAATAAGTTTATTAAAAGTTACGGATAATGATTTTATTTCCAGAACAGATTTTTACTACCTCGCTGTCACACCCACGTTTTAGAGACCAAAGGTTTGGTTCACGGACCCCTCCCCAAAATCCGCTCATGACACCCCTCTCGAGAATCTACTCCACCCCCTCGTATGTTCAAATGAAATATGTGCTGAACTAGAACATAATCAAAATAAACTGCATTCAATTACAAAATGTTACAAAGGGTTGAGTACATCGTTCAAATGAATTAAATGTGTAGTATAAACGATCAAATGTGGGGTGGGAGGGCAAGTGGAAAACGAATTGCAAAGACATGATCTGAATCAGCATTTTTCTTCTCGACCCAACCCCCGTACTGTGCCATATAAACACTAAACATAATATATGGATATAGCTATCATAAAATGTTACCTAACGTTTTTACAAGGTTGCATTGGCCGACTGGCTAACAGATCAGTGCTCCCGTAGTTTGAATTAGCTTGCAACATTGTTACTTTCTTTGATGTGCAAATTATACTAAGTAGCCATCTAGTTCCCTGTAAAGTGTGCTAACGATAGTTGCCTGTCTGTCTCTTTGGCCGTAGCTATGTTGCCACCTGCTTACTTTTAGCTAAGATTTCCCTCTGATAAATGATACCGTTCAAGCATCAAGTTTTAGATTTAAACCGTAAATGTTTTAGTCGGTGCATCATTTCACATTCTCAAGATGTAAATTTGTTGGTTGATAGAGATACATTTAGTTGCATTTGTTTCATGAAATATTTAGAATAATGCACAAGATAGATTGAATAGGGATTATTGAATTGATCCTAGTTAGAAACAGAGACCTCCATATCGAATCTTCGAGGTGCGTGCGTTTGTAACTGCGTCACGGTCGATGCCACGTACTGTACTTGTACAATACAAATATATTGTTTCCTTTGGTCCTTTTCATAACTTCAAATAGTCCCATTCATTCAACTGCATTCTAGAATAGATTCATATTTCGTGGAGCAAATCATTCATCTACTTTGCATGTATATTCTGGTCAAGGAAAACGTATGCATGTCAATGAATCCAAAATAAAATAATATAGTGTACAGTTGCCTTGGTTTTGAAAAGGCATTACAGTAGTAAACAATATGTCACGGTTTTACTGAATACCACACCCTAACCTTTTAATCTAAACTGTGTATATATATATATAAACTATATATATATATATATACAGTATGATATAGTGTTTGAGTGTTTATAGTTTGAGGTTCAGATTTCTGTATACTATTGCTAAAACGTCCACTAGTATTTTCTATTCTAGTGCATTGTGTGTGTGTGTGTGCCATTTTAGCACAAGCCCTACAAAAATAGACAAGAAATATACAATCTGACTCAGCTCAGACTTTTGACTTCTACAGAACCACAATATATTCAGGCTATCATATGGCACTGCTATGAAACAGGTGTTCTTTCAAATCGAGGTTGATTAAATGCATACAATATTCCTTATATGGAGTGAAATATATCTCTTATTTTAACATGGCCTAATTTTGAGTAACGGATGTCAGACAGTAAGACACAGAGCATTGCTGTATCATGGGCCATATTTGTATGGCTCAGTTCTTCCCAGGTGACTGACTGGCTAGTTGTAGAGTCTTTTTCTGAAGCTTCTGCGTCACAGTGCATTTTGGGAGGTTTGTGTGTATATTATCTGAAGCTATTTTCACAACGCAGTTGATTTGGGTTGTGTGCTTGGCTTGCTGAGGGTAAGATTTTAGACTATATTTCATTGATAGTTCTGAGGTTGGATATATTGACTGTCTTCTTAGCTCACACCACATGGCATATACTGGTAGGCTAATAATGATTGCCTGTGACTGGATTCATTTGTGCTTGCCAGTTGAATGCTGTGGCATAAAAAAAATTAGAATGTAATGATTAAGCTTTTGTACTGGTCCCGTTACCAACAGCTACCAGAATAACCAGACAGTGCCTATTCAGAAGTATTTGGATTCTGCCAAGTCAACTATGATATCTTTTACTTTGGAGTCAGAATCTCAGAATTGTGTATGAAGTTTCAACATTCTATTTATTATTCTGGCATTCTAGGCCTTTGTCTTTTTATTTTCGTATTGTGTGTGTGCGCGTGTTTGTACGTGCACTCGTGTGTGTGTGTGTGTGTGTGTGTGCATTTGAGGCCCTCTGTCCTCGGTAAAACTATCTGTAGATCCAGTACTAGATTTTCTCCACGTTGTGTGCTTGCTATCTTCCTTCCACTCCTCACTGAACCTAGTCAAATTATTTCAATGCTGCTTTTCTGTTCTATCGACAATGCCGGACACCTCAAAGGTCGGTGAGACTCAGATTGCAATTTTAAATATTTGTTGTATTTTTCTCCTATTCTTTTCACTCGCTCGCTCGTCCTTTTCTTTTCTGTCAAATGCGAAATGGGACTTGGGCCAATCTTGGAAAGTAGTCGTATCTCAATTGTTTTTATTGTTCAGCTCGGGGACGTTCATTTGTGGTTTGTGGCTTATTACTTTTTTATGACTTTTTGCTGAGAAACTCAGCATTGTCGCTGTGGGAAGAAAAAAACACACAAACGCGCAACAACACTTTCCTTAATTTTTATTTCCCTCTCTCTCTGTGCTTTTCCGCAGTCTAGCCTGTTCCCTCTTGTCCCCCCTCCCTTCTCTCTCCCTCCTTCTCTCTTTCTCCCTTCGTTGGCAGAGTGAAAGCCTTGGCAAGACGTCAAGAAACCGAAGCGAGTGGCGTCTGCAGCTTGCACTAGTGCAGCCCAGACTAGACAAAAACTTACCCTCGCTAATTAATTTTTTCCAGCCGGACGCTTCACTTCACGACCCCCAAATTTCACACCGGTCTCCCCAGGTACCTCGTCAACCCCCAGATTTTTTTTCTGATTTTTGGGCGGCCCCGAAAATGACAATTTTTATTGTAGAAAGTGATGTCGTGGGAAAAAGAGTAACAGCTCCCCTTGCCTTTTTATGCCTACTAAGTTCCCAAGCCTCCTCACTAGCTTCAGCGTAGAGCCGAGAGGGACTGCACAGCACAGGAGCCTGCCCTGGGGCCCGGTGGGGTGAAGAGGAGGGGGGGGGGAGGGGGGCTGGAGGGTAAGTGGGACTATGGTTTGGGTGTAGTACAGGGGCATTTCATTTTTTTAAATTTAACTTTTATTTATCAGAGGAAGTCCCATTTGACCTCGTTTTTTATAGGGGGGGGTGTAAAAGAACCAAAGGTTTTGGGGGAAAATTCTAGGACTTGGTTCAGGAAGTGTCCCCAATTAGAAAGGGAAGCCCCCCAATTATAGGGCTTCTTTTACTTTTTTATTTTTATATATTATTATTATTTTAGGTTGGGTTGGGTTATTCCCCAAGTGATACACATTTCCTTTAAGAATCTAAATGTTATTTTTTTTCTGTTTAGAGTCAGTGTTATTAGTGAAGTTTTAGTTGAAGCTACTTGTGTGTGTGTGTGTGTGTGTGTGTGTGTGTGTGTGTGTGTGTGTGTGTGTGTGTGTGTGTGTGTGTGTGTGTGTAGAGAGAACAATTGGCCTTTAGAACATTTTGAAGAGGTGCATTAATATAAGGAGAAATAGTCTGCTAACACACATGGTGTGAACTGGATTGAATTTGAAGGTGGTGTTCAGATTGTTATTGGCTCCCAACCATTCCCCCGAGGTAAGTGAATCCCTTTTTCTCCTTCTCTTCTTTCCCTCTCCCTCTCTCTGTTTCAGGTATTTTAAAATGGTCTCTGGTTTGAATGGAGAGTGACAAGCATAGGCCAGAGAGGGAGAGACTGAAAACTGTGTTCTTTCTACTACCCTGTACATCTCTCTCTCCCCTGCCCTCCCTCTCTCTTTCTTTCCTTCTACCCTGCTCGTTCTCGTTTGTTCTCTGTCAGTCCTCCTCTCTCTCCCCTGTTCTTTATGTCCTTACTCTTTTTGAATGAGCCCATCTGGCCATAGGGAGAGACAGAAACGGATGCTTGATGACTGCATTCTGATCACTGGCTTGTTTAAATGTCGTCTAATAAGCCTACTTTTTCTGATTTCAATAATACTGTGAATGTGGTCGTGTGGCACTAGCCTCAAATAAGCTAGTAGTTTATACCCTTCTGCTCTTTACATGGTTTTGAATGTCTAATTGCATGAAAGTTGTGAATTAGGTTGCAATTAATTAATACTGTGTTGGTTTTGGTCTCTGGCCCTACTAGGACAAATGCTTGCTATTTGACCTTGAAGTAGTTTTCTCTCTTCCACATTGCAGGGTTAAAATTGTGATTTTGTTTAAAAGTCTAAAAGTATGGCTAATTAGTGTTTAATTTGGTTAAAATGAATTCATATCAATAGTATCTCTGTGAAAAGTTTCATTTCGGTATACTTTATGCCTTGGAAATCCAACTTTTCTAAGTGTAAAGTTTAAGCACACCACAGGGTGTGTGCAATATGTTTTTCTACCTCCCCCTTCCTAAAAAACAAATATTTTTCTTACTTAATACAACGACTATCACTACAATTACAATTTTAAAAAATCCAGCACTACTTAGGTAATACTTTTTGTAGCTTTTAGAGATTTTTCCATATTTCAGTAATTAGCTTCATTGGCTAATTACTGTTCCTAGGTTGTCTCTCTGACTTTTTTTTCAACAGTTCACAAAACGGATTCCAGATATGTGTCTAGATTAAACAACAAAAGAAATGTATGAATTGGTTGTCTCTTATCTGTATTCTTAAACTGGAATTGTGTTAGCGTAGCCATATCTGACACATCAGCTGTTTAAACTGCCAAGTGACCCTTCCGTGTCTTGATAACACCATACTGTAGCGCATGTTTGACTTCTCTCAAATGTATATTCAATTGTGTGTTTGATTAGCCTGATTCGAGGGCCACAACAGTTCTATTTCAACTCCTAAAGCCAAGAACTGTCCCCTTGTAGCCACACAGTCAGAGAGGCCTATTGTGCATCCTCTGCCCTCTGATTTTCTCTCCCTCCCTCTCTCTGAGGTGTGTGTCTTGTGGTTGCTACGTTAGTTGGAGCTCAGGTGCATCGCTGCTAGTCAATTTCATTGTCAAGCTCACACCTGTGGGGACAGTTTCTCTCTTTGCCCTCGGCCTCCCTACTTTTCACTTCTCTTTTCTCCCTTCTTTTCCTCTCCCCCTCCTTTCCGTCCACACACACACACATTTACTCACACACATGCACAGTCTACTCAAATTTGAAGATGATCTTGTCTTGAAGACAGTGAGGTCCAACGAGGCCCTACCACGTTCCATGGGTCTTTGCTGCACAGGGTGTTCCAGGAACATTTTCAATCCGGTTTCATTGTGGTGTCTGTAATTTCTATGATCAGGCCCTTTTTCTTTTTCTCTCAAATATCTATATATATATATATATTTTTTTTTTTAATAGACGTTCAAATTCCTATTCCTGTTTTTACTATTGGGATAGATGGTGGGGAGCTTGTCTTGATGAGAATCACTGTCTCCTCAGGTGCTCTCTTGTTTAGAATAGGCACTGCTTGGCACACGTTTTAGCTATGATTCTACATATCGAGTCAAATGTGTTAATTTCAACACATTATTTTTGTGAATCTGTTTGGCAGTCTGCAGTACATAATGTTACTGTTTTGGTGAGGAGGTGGTGGGGGAAAGGGGGGGGGGGTAAATATGTTGGACTATGTTCTAGGCAAAGGTTGGGTTAACGTGATCTTCTTTGTTGTTGCAACTAAAAAATAATTCTGATGATTTCATAATGATTATTGATGTATGGGGATGTGGTCCTGTTGGCTTGTATTTGTATTTTTCTGTCGCTTGTAGCAGTCTTTTCAGTACACAATCTCTGTAAAACCTGGAGAAAAGGGTAAAACAGGCAAAAATGGTAAGGATGAAATATTATACAAATAGTGTTGTTTTTTAAAAGTATATTTTGACGGACTAAGTTTCTTTACATTCTGATCAAATGTGAATAGATGAATGTGAGCACCTTTGGTGTAGTTAGTGAACTGTTCAGAAAGTGTCTTCTCTACTTCTCGTTAGTTATCTTCATCCACCATTTTGTCCACTTTCTCACCGTCCATTTTGTGGTCTCAAATAATTGAAGTTATGTAAGTACATTTGTATTATAATTTAAATTCCTATCAATTACATTGAATTTACTCGGTATTGCATTTGCCAAGAAAATCATAAAATCTCTCTCTTTGCTCTTTATTTTTTTATTGAAGAAAGCATAACTCCTGTTTCTTTGATATAACTCTAGAAGCAATTTGCCACAAGTGTAAAAATGACATGTCTTTAAACTATGTTGCAGGCCTATATGTATTATCTTGGTTCTGTTCTGTGTAATTTAAAGAAAGTGCTAGAATAAGCTTGTACTGAACTATGAGTGGGAAAATCTTGTCAATGTTATGTAATTTATCAGTTGTTGTTTTGTTTTTATCTCCACAGCTCCATACCATGGAGAATCCTCTCTCTCTCTCTCCTGGGTACCCTCTAGCAGCACATCATGTTTTGCAGGCATATAAAAGC
This sequence comes from Oncorhynchus masou masou, assembly GCF_036934945.1. Taxonomy (NCBI): domain Eukaryota; kingdom Metazoa; phylum Chordata; class Actinopteri; order Salmoniformes; family Salmonidae; genus Oncorhynchus; species Oncorhynchus masou. Next base: position 13,280,757 of record NC_088234.1, on the reverse strand, counting down.
AACTCCAAATCATGATGTGCTGTCACTGGGAGCCCTTGGAATCACGCCCATTCCAAAAGAAGAGTTCTGCAATTCACATTCTGACAGATCAATGTTGCATTCCTAAGCAGGACCCCCTTATCTGCACTGGCAGTTGATGTCAGTGGTGTTTGTATAATCTGTAACGTTGTCAACATGACAGTTTTACTGTTATCTCAATGTCATGTGTTTTGCCCCTTTTTAGATAGGCATTCCGTTTGTTGCTAGCTTTTCAGCATGACATGGTTGTTCCTCTCATTGGAAAAAATACTTATGTATCTAAACACAACTTTGTGATTGTCAGTGTGACCTTTTGTAATCCGATATTACTCAAAGGAAAGACAATGTTCCAGTTATTTCTACTCTAGGAATGAATCAAGTCACACCCCATTGTTACATTTATCTAATTATAAAGACCATGATTCAGTGTTGATCCCTCCCAGTCTGACACTCCTAATGACAGAGGCCTTTGGCTCCAGACAGAGGGGCCTGGTAGTCCTGCTGGTTGGCCTCTCCTCAGTTTGTCTGGAGACTGAGGCCTGTCGACCTGCCTGGTGGCGTCTCGCTACAAACTAAGGCCAGGTGGTCGGATGGTCTCTACTCTCTTCCTCTCCAGTCTGACAGTCGACTTGGCTGGTCTCTTCGGTCTTTAGTGTCTCTGGCTCCAGAGAGGTCTATCCGTCTCTGTTGGCCTGGCTCTTGGGCTCTCCCTTGGTCTGCCTGCTGGTCTCTCTTCCTCTCTCCAGTGTGTCTGGCGTTAGCAGCACATCATTACTGGTAGCTAGCCTGTCTCTGGGCTGCCAGTATGGCTTGTGCTGCTAACGCCAGACACACACTTGTCTACAATACATCTTTATCCACCCATCAGCCTGAAATGGCATCAATTGCTGTGTTCATATTCTGTACTGTACCACTATTCTTTTACTCAGTAGTTAATTTTTATCAGCAGTTAGTGGCATCATGGTGGACTATTTTATGTTGTGGCTCTCATTTGAGGGTTGGTGTTTAATTTGATTCATAGCTTTTGGAAAATAAATGGGGGCTATTGTGTGGTGGTGTAAATGGGGGCTAGTGTGTGTGTGGTGGTGTAAATGGGGGGCTAGTGTGTGTGGTGGTGTAAATGGGGGCTAGTGTGTGTGGTGGTGTAAATGGGGGCTAGTGTGTGTGTGGTGGTGTAAATGGGGGGCTAGTGTGTGTGTGTGGTGGTGTAAATGGGGGCTAGTGTGTGTGGTGGTGTAAATGGGGGCTAGTGTGTGTGTGGTGGTGTAAATGGGGGGGCTTGTGTGTGTGTGGTGGTGTAAATGGGGGCTATTGTGTGGTGGTGTAAATGGGGGGCTAGTGTGTGTGGTGGTGTAAATGGGGGGCTAGTGTGTGTGGTGGTGTAAATGGGGGCTAGTGTGTGTGGTGGTGTAAATGGGGGCTAGTGTGTGTGGTGGTGTAAATGGGGGCTAGTGTGTGTGGTGGTGTAAATGGGGGCTAGTGTGTGTGTGGTGGTGTAAATGGGGGGCTAGTGTGTGTGTGGTGGTGTAAATGGGGGGCTAGTGTGTGTGTGGTGGTGTAAATGGGGGCTAGTGTGTGTGGTGGTGTAAAGGGGGGCTAGTGTGTGTGTGGTGGTGTAAAGGGGGGCTTGTGTGTGTGTGTGTGGTGGTGTAAATGGGGGCTAGTGTGGTGGTGTAAATTGGGGCTAGTGTGTGTGGGGTGGTGTAAATGGGGGCTAGTGTGTGTGTGGTGGTGTAAATGGGGGCTAGTGTGTGTGTGGTGGTGTAAATGGGGGCTAGTGTGTGTGTGGTGGTGTAAATGGGGGCTAGTGTGTGTGTGTGGTGGTGTAAATGGGGGCTAGTGTGTGTGTGGTGGTGTAAATGGGGGCTAGTGTGTGTGGTGGTGTAAATGGGGGCTAGTGTGTGTGGTGGTGTAAATGGGGTTTCACAACCCTTTACTGTGTCCACCAGGATCTTCAATTGTAAAGCATTTATTTTAATAAAGACTCCTGATAAATTACTGCCAACTACATTAGTTGTATTAAATTCAACTTTTATTCACCATAATTCAGCAAGTCACAAGTAATTTCATCATCACTGTCTTTAGAGAGAGGCCTCTATACGAAACAGGCAGGGACAAATGTTTTCGGGGGGGGGGACTGAAGGATGAAGGTGGGTCATGTTTTGATCAATGTTATTTGCCACAGTGTTTCATAAAGGAAAATACTGTACACTAAACTCAATTTGTAAACAATTCCTATGCCTTGATACAATTCTGAGTTCATAGCGACATTATCCAGTAGGATTTTCAAACAGTTGTCTTTTTAGTGGTGGATTTCATGAATAACTCAATGATCCATTATAAACTGGTTTGAGACCTGAATTCTGATTGGCTGAAAGCCATTGTATATCAGACCATATACCACAGGGGTGACTATGTATTTTTACTGCTCTAATTACATTGGTAACCAGTTTATAATAGCAGTAAGGCTCTTCTGGGGTTTGTGATATGGCCAGCTAAGGGCTGTAGCCAGACACTCCGCATTGCATCATGCGTAAGAACAACCCTTAGCCGTGGTGTATTGGCCATATACCAGGCCTTATTGCTTAAGTATACGAATGTTTACAATTGTCGCAGGGCTGCCTAGATAAAGGAATACTTTTGACGACAGGTACCAACATCATAATTCATGTATAGCCATAAACCAAGAGTGGCAATTGACACACTACAGGCCTTGGTCACTCGTATCAGCCTGGACTCTAGGACTCACCGCAGAGTAGCTTTTTGCATGGTTAAAAAAAACTAAGTATGAAAGAAAATAACACTATTTACATCCACCAACACATTCCTCATGCAAGAGAAATTTGTGTCTGAAATAATTATTTTGCCAGAGCAATAGCATCGTAGGCCCTGGCCAAAAGCAGTGCACTAAATAGGGATCCTTTTTAGACACAACCATAGAGATCTGCCAAAGCAAATCTTCAGAAGGATCTCAGCTGTTGTTCATAGAAGAGATGCCTGGGCTGCTCAAATGGCACCCTATTAAGTGCACTGCATCTGGTCAAAACTAGTACACTATGTAGGAAATAGGGTGCCATTTGGGATGGAGCCAAGAGGTTGTCTGAAGGTCGAATGGTGAGAGGTCAACGAGAGAGGAGCGGCAGGTCACTTGAGTTCATGATGAGGCCGGAATCGAGGTTCAGGTTGTCTGGAGAGAAAACAGGGAAGAAACACTTTAGTTGAAAAATAGAATTTACTTTTCCCCCTGAAACTGTTATACAGTATAGTTTCTGCAATATGTGAAAAGTATAGTCTAGATAAAGAAAAGGAACATGCTAAATGAAAACTAAGGATCTCTATTTTTGGGGGGGAAATTACAGCATATATACATACATTCAACCATTTTCCATCCCCAAAATTTGAATTAAGCCACGGTTTTGTTTTATGGTCAAACAGATGGAAAGGGGGTCTTAAACATCTTCCAGACAAATATATCAAAACAATGTTGAAGTACAGACCCCTGCCAACATAACACTTTCATTTGAGAAAATGTTCTGCCTTCTATAAGTTTAAGAAACATTGCCTTGTGCTTTAACTCCGTTACCAAAAACCCATAAACACTGAACAAAAATATATACGCAACATGTAAAGTGTTGGTCCCATGTTTCATGTGCTGCAATAAAAGATCCCAGAAATCTTACATACACAAAAAGCTTCTCTCAATGTTGTGCACAATTTTTCTTACATCCCTTTTAGTGAGCATTTCTCCTTTTGCTAAGATAATCCATCCATCTGACAGGTGTGGCATATCAACAAGCTGATTAAACAGCATTGTCATTACACAGGTGCACCTTGTGCTGGGGGGAAAAGGCCACTAAAATGTGCAGTTTTGTTACACAACCCAATGCCACAGATGTCTCAAGTTTTAAGGGAGCCTGCAATTAGCATGTTGACTGCAGGAATGTCCACCAGAGCTATTGCCAGAGAATGTAATGTTCATTTCTCTACCAATGCTGTTTTAGAGAATTTGGCAGTACGTCCAACCGGCCTCAACCGCAGACCATGTGTAACCATGCCAGCCCAGGACCTCCACATCCGGCTTCTGAGACAAGCCACCCCGACAGCTGATGAAACCAAGGAGTATTTATTTCTGAAATAAAAGCACTTTTTTTGTGGGGGAAAACTCATTCTGATTGGCCTATGCCCTCCCAGGCCCACCTGTGGCTGCACCCTTGCCCAGTCATGTGAAATCCATAGATTAAGGCCTAATTAATTCATTTCAATTGACTGATTTCCTTATGAACTGTAACTCTGTAAAATCGTTGATTGTTGCGTGTTTATATTTTAGTTCAGTATATCTAAGCCCATATATTTTAGTTCAGTATATCTAAGCCCATATATTTTAGTTCAGTATATCTAAGCCTATATATTTTAGTTCAGTATATCTAAGCCCATATATTTTTTATGAAAGTTCACATAAGTATCAAGAATGGGTAGACATGTCAAAAAGTGTTCTTGCTGATATTACATTTTGTTTATGAATTAAGTGATTAAAACTTTATTCCAATACCAAATCACTAACTAGCTACAATGGGGAAATCATAGTCACAAACTACAGTTGGGTTCACAAGTTTGGACAGTATAGTTGAGTACACTACCAAAGACATTATGATTGGTTCTGATTTGGTCTGGACCAACCAAATTTGGTCTTGGTTACTCATTAAAATAATAGCCAGTGTGTAGAATAATCCCAAATTATGCAAAGGAGGATATTGCATATTTATATACCTATTTAGGATACAACACCATGAAAACAATGACATTCATATCCTTAATTATGCATTTCTGTCTAGTACAGATCAGTGAACCATGATGAAATTCCGTAACTGGGTGTAAACCCACTTCACTTACTGTAGTTCAATAACTAAAAGATTATTTTTCAAAGTCAATGTGTCATCGCTGACGCCCCATTATTTTGTTGAATGTTAATTCAGAGCAGATATTTAACTTTTTTAAATTTTATTATTTTTATTTTATTTACGTTTTTGGAAACCGTGGTCACAAAATGAGGGAGATTTTCTGTTACCAAACGTTGCATCTGAGCAGTTCTTTCAGTAAATGTGTGTTTGTAAAATGCTCAAGTCATTGCTCGTAGAGTTGTAATGGTTTGTTAAACTTCGAAAATCAATGATTTTTTTCTTTGGCATAAATACATTGAAATACAAGTGAAAATTCAGGAGTCTCCGCACAATTCCTTCACCGTGGAATTGCCCTACAGTTTTCAGATACAGCATTTTTTAACCTTTATTCAACTAGGCAAGTCAGTTAAAAACAAATTCTTATTTACAATGGCGGCCTACCCCGGCCAAATAGGTTGATCTTGATGAACAAAAGCCTAAGCCAAAGGCTGTGCGTTATCACGATCAGCAGTAGTGAATAGTAGTAACTCGGGATGCACAATATATCGGTGAGCATATCGGAATCGGACAATATTAGCTAAAAATGCCAACATCAGCATCGACCGGATCTCTGTCTAGTGAAACGCAGATGTGCAAAACCAATGTCAAAGCGGGTGTGTAACCTATATAAACATAAGTAGATGATGTAATGACACAAAATACAGCTCTACACAGAACAAAAAGCAGAAAAATACTAAGCGCACACCTACAACAACTAGACAAGTTGAAGTCCAGCAGTCATTTGAAAGAGTAAGAACATTTCAGCGAGACAACTCAAAGGTGAAATCCATTAACACCAAGATAACGGAATTCATTGCCTTTGACAATCCACTGTTCGCTGTCGTGGATGTTGGCTTTTGCCGTCTGGTCGAGCACCGGTACACACTATCAAGTGCGCTATTTTCAGATGTTGCCTTACCGAAGTTACACAGTATTGTTGAAACACATCCATGAGCTACTTGCTATGGGCGTCACGACTGACATTTGGACCAGCGATGTCAGCCCCATAAGCATGCTGAGTCTGCACAGCGGGTCGGCATTTTGTTTCTCCCCCCCACCTTTATTTAACCAGGTAGGCTAGTTGAGAACAAGTTCTCATTTGCAACTGCGACCTGGCCAAGATAAAGCAAAGCAGTTCGACACATACAACGACAGAGTTACACATGTAATAAACAAAACATACAGTCAATAATACAGTAGAACAAAGAGTCTATATACAGTGAGAGCAAATGAGGTAAGTTAAGGAAATAAATAGGCCATGGTGGCGAAGTAATTACAATATAGCATATTGCATGCTCAAGAATGTGCTGGTTCTCAAAACCACTGCTGCCATTTCAAATGGTATTTGAGAACATGTTTGAAACTTGGAAACATGAACACACTAGCTTTCTTCATTCAAACAACTGACTGGAGAAATAAGCTCATCAACTGCGTCTGCAACAGACGTGATACCCTCTGTCATGGCATTGAAACACCTGCTCAACAAAACTGACGACAGAGACCGGGGGCGTTAAAACTTACAAAGGTACTGGAGACTGTGAACAAGTGATTCAGTGGCCTTCTCTCTGAGCCTCTACTGTGTCACCACCATGCTCCATGCTAGGTACAAGGACCGCTACTTCTTTAACAGGCAATCTCTCTGAGCCTCTACTGTGTCACCCCCATGCTCCATGCTAGGTACAAGGACCGCTACTTCTTTAACAGGCCTTCTCTCTGAGCCTCTACTGTGTCACCACCATGCTCCATGCTAGGTACAAGGACCGCTACTTCTTTAACAGGCATTCTCTCTGAGCCTCTACTGTGTCACCACCATGCTCCATGCTAGGTACAAGGACCGCTACTTCTTTAACAGGCCTTCTCTCTGAGCCTCTACTGTGTCACCACCATGCTAGGTACAAGGACCGCTACTTCTTTAACAGGCATTCTCTCTGAGCCTCTACTGTGTCACCACCATGCTCCATGCTAGGTACAAGGACCGCTACTTCTTTAACAGGCCCTCTCTCTGAGCCTCTACTGTGTCACCACCATGCTCCATGCTAGGTACAAGGACCGCTACTTCTTTAACAGGCATTCTCTCTGAGCCTCTACTGTGTCACCACCATGCTCCATGCTAGGTACAAGGACCGCTACTTCTTTAACAGGCATTCTCTCTGAGCCTCTACTGTGTCACCACCATGCTCCATGCTAGGTACAAGGACCGCTACTTCTTTAACAGGCCTTCTCTCTGAGCCTCTACTGTGTCACCACCATGCTCCATGCTAGGTACAAGGACCGCTACTTCTTTAACAGGCATTCTCTCAGCCTCTACTGTGTCACCACCATGCTCCATGCTAGGTACAAGGACTGCTACTTTGATGCAGACAAGAAACAGGGTTTACATGAAATGTTACATACACCGCTGGACAAGATGGGAATGGACACAGTGACAGTGGGCACCGAGGAAGAGGCCACGGACAGACAGACAGACAGCTGAAACTTCACTGCTTGACATGTATGATGAAATCCTGGTTGAGAATTAAACGACTGAACAAATAAACAACGAAACAGCACAACAAGTAAGTGAAAGAAATAGGTTTTGATTATGTTTAACTGGCAATGCGGACATACATAAATGCCAAAAAAATAACTTTTTGGTCAGTGTGGTGTGTGTGTAACCTTTATTTAACTAGGCAAGTCAGTTAAGAACAAATTCCTATTTACGATGACGGCCTACCCCGGCCAAACCCTGATGACGCTGGGCCAATTGTGCGCCGAACCAGGGACTGTAGTTAGGCCTCTTGCACTGAGATGCAGTGCCTTAGACCGCTGCGTCAACTATTTAACTGTACTAGAATGCTTCAAAGGCCGCTAACAGTTTTAATATCGATATCAGGGTTTTTTGGCAAGGAAATTATCGGATATCGATCAAAATTAACATATAGATGCACCCCTAGTAGTAAAGAAGGCCGTTGTGTCTCTCACCCTGATCGAAGTTTAGTTTCTTGGAGTTAGATCCCTCTCCCAGTCCCTCCAAGTCAGAGTTCACATCAGAGTCATTCAGAGCACTCAGGGTCACGTCTGCTGGAACACGTTATAACACACAGGCAGGAAGAGAGGATGGGATGGTTAGCTAAATGTAAAAACCTCGGAAATATGATATGGACATTTTGTTGAAAAACAATGCATCAGTATGATGCTTTGATAAAATGTCAATAAATGGATGTTCCCACACTTCATGTCTTCATTAAGTGCCCTAAGTAGATTTCAGTGTGTAGTGTGAATAAAAAGCATTGCCAAGATGAATATAACTACAAAGCTGAATGATTCCTTCATCCATCTCCACTCACCTGAGGTCTTCTGTTTCTTCATAGTGGGAGGAGCCACGGTCACGTTGCCCTGGAGACCTGCTGGCAAGATGACCTGAGCAGTTGGCACAGCGATGACAGTTGGAGTTGCCGTGGTGGCCATGGTAACAGCGGTCTTCTTTACGGTCTTCTTTGGGGAGTCGGTGGAGATGGGCATCCCACTCTCGTCATATAGCTTCCTCTTGACTGTGGTTTTAATCTGAGCCCTGATGAGGAGAAACAAGGTGGGAGGTTAGCGGTGGTGGTGAGGATTCAACCAGTAACCTGTCATCAAACACTTTGAAAAAAGGAAACCATCATAATTTGATACAGATCTTTAGCACTAGTAGACAGACAGTACAACGGATGATCTTCTAGTGATGGTTTATCTCATCAGGGCCTGTGTCACTGATAGTCTATCTATCTTCTTAGCTTTGGAGCTAAGACCTGACTGGACACCACTTAGACGTGAAGTGTTCAATGAGAGAAAGAGATACAAGGTAAGTCAGCGAGACCGGGTGAAGGAGAAAGAGAATAAATGACACGTAGAGAGACATGCTTCTTTATTAGATCTATTTTGTCGTATTATTTGTTATACTACTTTGATTTTACTGCACTGTTGGCTAGAGCTTGTTAAGCATTTCACTATACTTGTGAAGGGGACAAATAGAACTTGATAAGAGGCCATTAGGAATGAGAAGACAGGGAGAGAAAGGGGAAAGACGAAGAAGAGGGAGAGTGTGTCCTTACACGGTACGCTCCTTGATGACAGAGCTGAGAGAGTTCAGGTCATCACCAAATCTCACCACGGCCGATCTCAGCTGCTCAATCTCAGTGTCCGTCCACTTAGCTCTGCAATGACACACAGGGCGTGTTTCAGATCCACTAAGCTACATTGCAGTTGGATTGCACAGATTGCAGAATCGCTGATCTACAAATCACCTTGCATCCTAAATAACTACCCATTATGATTATAGATCAGTCATTCTGTTCACCGAACACTGTTGCTTCCATCTCTCTTTGTCCCAACGTCTGAACACATCGACAACAGTCACCTACGAAGTATTGTTACCTAAGGGAAACAACTACTTCAAGGTCTCAGAGCAAGTGACGTCACCACCGCTAACTAGCTAGCCATTTCACAGTGGCAATGCCCAGTCACTAACTAGCTAGCCATTTCACAGTGGTAACACCCAGTCACTAACTAGCCATTTCACAGTGGCAATGCCCAGTCACTAACTAGCTAGCCATTTCACAGTGGTAACACCCAGTCGCTAACTAGCCAGCCATTTCACAGTGGTAACACCCAGTCGTTAACTAGCTAGCCATTTCACAGCGGTAACACTCAATAGGTGATCAGCAATTAATGCTCTGTTTCCTCATGGTCATTCAGAACCCCTCAGACTGAGGGGATCACCTCCACCGCCCAGTGACTAAGAGAGGGTGGTAATGACGTAGCAGTGTTTCCTCTGTGTTTTTCTTGGCATGAATATTCCACAGAGCACAGCAAATGAATCAGAGTCTCCTACCAGTGACACAAGCCCAAAAATAACCAAGTCGTGGTCAGTAGACAGGCTTATAATGTAGAATAGAGACATGGAATGCTACATAGGCCAATTGATACAGTTCTTTATCTACATGCAACTTGGTGTGTGTGTGTTAGGGTTGGGTGATATTTGGGGAGACCTCTTCTACGATATGCTATTCCAAATATCGCAATAGCCGATATAATAATTCTGCGCCGCTAATGACTAAATGATTACGACTACACTTATGACATTATAGTTGCATTCTCAATATATGATCATATGGCAAACAAATATGACTTAATTCATTTTCAACATACTAACTTATAAAACCACAGTTTTGAGTTGTAAAGTTCAAATAGAGTATAGTTTGGCAATTCACAATATATTGTCAATGTCAAATATCACGACATTCAGTTGAATCCTATATCGGCCCAACCCTACGGTGTGTGTTCCCCTCACCCTGCAGGGCTGGAGTCAGCCACGGGATGCAGCTGCATGGTCAGCTCACCCAGCTTCGTGAAAGCTGCTCCTGCTGCTGAGAAGATCTCTCCAACCTGTGACATGAACCCAGAAAACAACTCAAAAACACTAATACCTTTGAATTATCCTCTCCTATTTTATTTTGATGCAGTAGCTAAGGTTGGAGTACAGTATGTATCAGGGTTGGCTTCTATTCCATTTAAATTCCAATTCTCTTCAATGATTTTGGATGAGGAACATTTTGAATTGGAATTTGGTTTACTATCTGAATTGACTGGCATTGAACTCAACCCTGGTATGTGTGACCAACTGTATAACAACTGCAAGGCAATGCCTGATGGCATATTATAGCAATATAGGACTTGTTCATGTTTTACAGATTTGGTATTTTGTACTGTTCTAATGCAGAATGAAATGTTTAAGAGCCGATAATTGAGGGGTTTTGCACCATGTAGACAGCGCCACTATGTGGTGGCTTATATACACGCATAAAGGACAACTTTGCCAAAACTTTAATTCAGCCACGTCCTTGCCTGACTTATCATAAAACGAATTATGCATTTTCAAAAGAGTTTCCTTGGTATAGCAAAGACAGTAAAATACATGTTTATCTTTGGAATAAACCTAGCTATTGTTCTACACAGGTACAAATTGAAATTAACGACGTTAGCTTTCTATTTTGAACGTTAGCTAGATTTGATTTGCAGCATCTTGCTAAATAACAAATATAACGTTAGATAACAAGGGCTAAAACCAACCTACCTTCGTTGAGGCTGAAGTCATTTTGCTTTTTGTAGTTGCTGTACTGACTCCGATTTTCCGAGAAAGAACACTATTTAGAGATGCTAGTTTAGTTTCAGGTTTAGCTAGCTAGCTAGCTAGCTTGCACTGCAGGCTGGCAAAACAAAGGACAACTTCGTCCGCAACGCGTCCTACAATATTGATATTCGTGTCTGCAATATGCAAATTGTTTCAGTGACCCGTTACATTTTAGTAACACAGTACATGTGTTTTGTGTGCAATAATCAGCTATTTTTACGTACAATTAAATAAATAACACACACAAACGACATCAATAGACAAACGGAAGTCCTAACGTGCGCTGGTGAATTCCAAGCGATGATTGGTCCAAAATCCACGCGAAGTGTTCACGATTGGTCCAAATTCATAACTATGTTTCAATTTTCTTTAACCCCTTTTAAACATTGTAGCGAATAAAGGAAAATCAATATTGTAATGTAATGTTATTTTATAGCAGTGGCAACATCATAACATTACGTGAGGTTTCAAAACCTTTATAGCTAAATTTCGACACAGTTATTAAGGGTGCGTTCGTACATGCACTCTGGCAATCTACTCCGATTTCAGAACACTCGTCCGAGTGTGCCAGAGGGAAGAATAATTGAGGAATTTATGAACACGCAACAGCTGTTGAATATGCAATGTTGGCAACAGAAAAAAAACGTTATTAAATTGTTGCCAGCAGCACAGTTACAGTCACCGACACTTTATATTTTCCACTGTTTAAAGATGCTAACGTAGATAGCTAGTGTAGTTTAAGGTTTAGCTAGCTTGGTTGCAATGCAGGCTGTGTGCGCTCTGAACACTCCAAGAGCGAAACGCTCTGAATTTACGAACGCCCAGAGTATATTCAGGGACTCCGGAGTGAATTTACGAACACACCCTAAGCACTTGGCCATATCGCTGGAACTGTTCAGTGTAGTTATCTCATCAGAAAAAATAATAATAAGTGGAATTTAAAATATTTTAAAATATTCTTAGTTAAATACACATATTTCCATAAACATCATCGCTGTCAATTTTAGCAACGTTTTTTATTCTTGAACATATCCATTGAAAAACGTTTTTCCGGTTTCCATAAGTCACCTGACATACTGGTGACTGAGCTCGAGCTCCTCGTAACAACTGGTTAGACGACAAAACAGCTGTCCAAGTGCCTTTTTTCTACTATTTAACTTGAGAACTACGACAGTTCCCGTAGTGATACGTCAACTTTTGAGTTTACGTCGTCGTTTGAGTCGTTAAACTATGGTTTCATGTTTATTTTGCGGTCCCAAGTTGGCCGCCTGCGGTATTGTCATCAGCATCTGGGGAGTCATAATGCTGGTAATATAACTTGTAACTTATAGTACAGTGGTTTTAGTTGCTTATTATCAGAATGTGTACAGTGATTGTTAAATGACTCGGTTATTGATAGACAACCAAGATAGTATGGTAATGTTTTTTTTCATTGCATATGACAATGTGTGAGCCCCAGCTCAGTATACATAATTTTAACTAGCTCGTTCATTACAGCTGGATTGTAATAGCTATCTATGGCTTGGTTTGCCTCATTAAGACCTAGACAGAAGGGTACTGATGGTGTTTGTTGTGGTGTTATCCTACAGCCACTGACTATATATGCTTCTTGTAGTCAAAGAAACTCTCTAGATTTGAGTAGTTCAGTTTCACTTTAGGGTGTTTGTTCTACTCATGACATTCACATTTGTTCTAGTATTATACACTCTGCACTGCTGATACAAGCAAAATAAGACCTACTACTACTGTCATTTACTCCTTACAAATAATCGCTGTCTGTCTGTCTCTCTCTAGGCGATGTTGGGTATTTTCTTCACCACCCACTCTGCAATGCTGATAGAGGATGTGCCTTTCAAAGAGGAAGACATGCACAATGAGTGAGTCCACACACACAGTCACACAGTCAGTCTCTGGACACCTGACTCACAGTGGAAGAATAGCGTCAGAAAAGTCACACTCGAGAGACACGCATGTGGCTCTAATGTAACATAGGTGAGGATACACAGTAGAGTAGTGTGTGTGTATATGTTTAGGATGGTTCTAGTGCAGCTTTCTCTCCCTCAATCCTATTCTTATTAATTAGGGGAGGAAACTCAACTGACCCTAGGAGGTTGGATGCTGTTGCTTCTTTTAAGGGAATATACCACTCAAATTATTTTTTTATTTTATTAGTCCACTGTTGATACAGTGCCAAAATGTTTGGCATGTCAAGTTTTCAAGAAGTGTCACTTGCCACATCGATGCATATTGCATCATCATCATCATGATCATCATCATCATGATGGGGCAAGAGACACTTTGCTTCTTGAAAGTCCAAAACTTGTCAGCAGTCAAGCAAAACATGTTGGGACTGTGTCAACAGTGGACTAATGAAACGGATACCAAAATATAGTTTGAGTAGAATTTTTCCTTTTGTGTTTTGATTTACTTGCCTTGATTTATTACTTTCAGCTCCTTGTGGAGTAGTGGGCTTCAACAGTGTGTTTTTAGTGTCTTGGTTTTTCCAATTTGTCACCTGTGTCCCTTTCCCACTCTTTTTCTCACCCCTTGACCCCTGTCCCCCTCTCTCCTCCAGTCAAGATCCTCTCCACACCATCAACAAACTCTATAACCAGGTTGGATACAACTGTTTCATCGCAGCTGGTATCTATGTGCTGGTTGCCGCTCTCTCCTTTTGCCAGATTAAACTCAACCATCGCAAGGAGTACATGGTGCGCTAGCACCACCTACTGGACTAGCCATGGTACTGCAGGACTGATACCACCTGCTGGACTAGCCATGGTACTGCAGGCTGCAGCACCACCGCCTTACACTGTCTGGAGAAGTGTCTTTTTCCATACATGTTCTGTTTTAAATATGAATGAATGGTAACCAGGGTTGGGGCTGATTCCAGACAATTCAGGAAGTACCCTGAAATTCCAATGAGAAAAATTTTGAATTGGAATTTGGTTTACTTTTTTAATTGAAATGGAATTGACCCAAGCCCTGATGGTAGCATTGTTATTGTCTGCCTTGTGTCCTGATTCTCCACACTTCTCCCAAAGTGTGCACTTGTACAGTCGCCATCATGGACTTAAAGCATGGGATTGATGTAAGCGTTGTCTGGAGGGAGTTTCCAGCACTCTTGAATCCATGGGCGGGAGTCTGCAAGTGCACACTTTGGAAGGAGGGTGGAGAATTGGGAGTAAGCCTATGTATGATCAATATATTTGTTAATCACTAACACCGTGCTATTATTAATCTACTGAAATCAAATCACCAGAGTTGTATTATTTCCTTCCTAGCATCTACAGAATTAGGAATAATAACTGCTTTATGTTAATTCACTGTGCCTGTCTTCCCCTCAGGTAAAAAAAAAAAATCTTGCAATTTCTCAAATTATAGTTGTATTTGTTTGACGCCTTAACTTGTTTTAGAAGCTGCACAGAAGTTTGAACTTCTAGTGCTTTTTTTAGAACTTCTTGAATGTTGCGCCTTATGTGACAGAAGCTGTTCTTTGTATGTTCTATTCTAATCTAGTGCCTTATTGGACAGATTGCTAATTTCTCTGCTTTCTCATGAACTGTTCTGTCAGATCTCTTGGCTTTTTAGTTTTGGAAATCTAATCAAAAGTTTTGAATTTTGTCCAGCCTTGATACAGTTTGATGTAATAAATCCTGATTGTTTGAGTAGTTTTAAAAAATAACGTTTTATTTGAGTAGGGTCATAAACGTGCAGGACTGAGTTTGGGAATTCCTGCTCTATAGTGATGCTGTTCACTATGCAGCTGGGCAGTAGGAAAAGGGAAGGCAGCTCCAGTCCCTGGTTTTAATCTATAGTCTGTTATTACACTATGTATCAGTGAAGGCTTCACAGGGGAGGATCATCCTCATCAGTGAATTTCAGAAAAAGAAAAATAGTGAAATATTAAAGTTAAAACTATACTAAATATATTCACATGCCTCCAAATAATTAAAACACACTTTTGCAATAAAGATCTACAGTAGCACCATGGTGTAGCTGGTGGACATCTAGTTTCCCTCCTCTGGGTAAATTGACTTCCAATACAAAACCTAGGAGAATTGTGGTTCTCACCACCTTCCATAGATTTACACAGTAATAATGAAAGGTTGGAGGACATCCTCTGGAAGTTATCAGAGCTCTTGCAGCATTAACTGACATGTCCACCCAATCAAAGGACCAAAGAGTTAATCTAGTGCTGAAAGCATAAACTACAGCTAGCTAGTAGTTTAGTTGAGCAGTGAATGCAGTTAGCTTGTTTTGCCTACTCAACATTGGGAACTCTTCCCTAGTCAAGGTAAGCTTTTGGTTCTGTTATTACATCGAACAAAAAAATATAAACCCAACAAGTGTTGGTCCCATTTTTCATGAGCGGAAATAAAAGATCACAGTAAAAAATGTTTACATCCCTGTTAGTGGGTATTTTTCCTTTGCCAAGATAATTCATCTACCTGACAGGTGTGGCATATCAAGAAGCTGATTAAACCGCATGATCATTACCTTGTGCTGGGGACAATAAAAGGCCACTCTAAAATGTTCAGTTGTCACACAACACAAATGTCTCAAGTTTTGAGGGAGTGTGAAATTGGCATGCTGACTGCAGGAATGTCCACCAGAGCTGTTGCCAGAGAATTTAATGTTCATTACTCTACCATAAACCGGCTCCAATGTCATTTTGGAGATTTTGGCAGTACGTCCAACCGGCCTCACAACCGCCGACCACATGTATGACGTTGTGCGCAAGCAGTTTACTGATGTAAACAGGTTATGGCATGGGTAGGCAGAAGCTACGAACAGTCAACATAATTGCATTTTATCTATGGTAATTTTAATGCACAGAGATACCGTGACAAGATCCTGAGGCCCATTGTCGTGCCATTCACGGCCCCATGTGACAAGGATCTATACACAATGCCTGGAAGCTGAAAATGGCCTGGTTCTTCCATGGCCTGCATACTCACAAGACATGTCACTCGTTGAGCATGTGTGGGATGCTCTGGATCGACGTGTACAACATCGTGTTTCAGTTCCTGCCAATATCCAGCAACTTCTTACATCCATTGAAGAGGAGTGGGACAACATTCCACAGGCTGCAATCAACACCCTGGTCAACTTTATGCGAAGGAGACGTGTTGCGCTGCATGAGGGAAATGGTGGTCACACCAGATACTCATTGGTTTCCTGATCCACAACCCCTATTTAAAAATAGATTTTTTTGTGTGTCCAGATGCATATCTGTATTCCCAGTCATGTGGAATCCATAGATTAGGGCCTAATGAGTTTATTTCAATTGACTGATTTCCTTAAATGAACTGTAACTCAGTAAAATCTTTACAATTGTTGCGTTTATATTTCTGTTCAGTATATTATATAGTGATGCTGTTCTCGATGCGGCTGGGCAGGAGGAAAAGATAGGGCAGCTCTAGTCCCTCGTTCTGGGTCAGGATGTGTTCCTCTATCTCCTTCAGTTCCTGTCTGAACTTGTCAATCACCTCCTGGGCCTGGGACTCTGTGAAGTACTGCTCCCGGTACTGACCCAATGGAATCTGAAGGAAGGAGGGAGAGAGAAGGGGAGAAGGAAGAGAGAAGGGGAGAAGGAGGGAGAGAGGGGAGAAGGAGGGTGTGTAGGGTTAGTATGTGCTTGGGTCTCAGTAAAGTACTGCTCCTGGTACTGACCCAATGAGAAAAATGGGCGAAAGGAGGAAGAGTAAGACTCTATACTGGTCCTGACCCAATGGGACCTGTAGGGAGGGAGAGAGGGGGAACTAAAATGCATGAAAAGAGAGTGGAGAGGAAATAGTCTATCTGCAGACGTCTGGGAATTCTGAGACTAGAGACAAAATACAAAATGGAGAAGTGAAGAATCCTAGCTTGAAATATTTACATTTAGCTATATGAATCTCTGGTTTTATTTTATGATTGTAAGTACAGGGAGTGTTGCTTTTTTTCACCGTGCCTTGTGATCAGAGTTTACCCATCTATGTTTATAACCAAAGGTGGGGAAGAAGAGGCGGGAGACGAGCGTTGCATTCTAGTTTCATCTCATTTCATATTATAAACGTGACCCACTGTTGATTTAACTTACTGCGTCCGGTTGTGGCCGACCCAGGTGCCATGTGATCGCCATCTCCAAACATGTTTGGCTGACGTCTGGGAGGGTGTCCATGATCATCTCCATGGTAACAGCGTCCTTATCCGTCGGGGGAGGGTGGCGCATTGTGCACGGGGTGTTGGGTACCCACGCACACCAGTCAAACTATGTTAGAGTGAGATGAGTAACTTAATAGGTGTGTGTTTGTTTGTTTTTTTACTATTCTTGTGGGGACCAGACAGAAGTCTCCACAAGAACAGTAAACAAACAAAACTTAGAGCTAGGTTAGGATAAATGGTTATGGAAAATAGGATTTGGAATGGGACTGAATTGTGTGCTCCCATAAGGTTAGCTGTACAAGACTGTGTGTGTGTACTGTACCTGTCCATTGTTGGTGGCTGCATGCTGTGCTGAGCTTGTGAAGATAGCGACACTCAGCAGTGTGATTAGTTCTGTCTTGTTGTGTAGTTCCCTGGCCAGACCTGAGAGGAAGCACACATCAGTCAATATTACCCAGTAAGTAATCATCATTATCAACTAGGGGTCCATCCGTAGCGCTGAAGATCTGTGTTGCAGCGCGGTTGACATTTAAAGGTAATTTCGGATTCAGCAGACATATGCAGCATTTTCTGAGAATGCAATTCCACGAACACGGTGACGTTGCCTTTAAATGTCAACCGCTCTGCCATGCAGATCTTCCACGCTTACGGATTGAATCCAGTCCTGAGTCTGAGGAGGTGGGGGTAGTGGTGGATGACTGACCAAATCTGGGCACATCAACGAAGCCCTCCTCAGCGATGTCCTTTATCCAGGCCTGCAGCTCAGTGTCCTCCACTACATCACTGTCATAATGGTAGTACAGTGACACCATCCCTGAGACAAAACTGGGGAGGGAGAAAGAGGGGGGGTGAAAAAGCTTATTTTCCCAATGTGCATTTCAACATATCCATATTTCAGGCATGAAGACCATGTTCTCTCCCTGCTTTCCTCCGACAACCTTATAAACAATATTTCTGTGGTCATAAAGGAGTGGTGATGGATATTGTACCTGTGTATGGCGTCCCACAGCATCAGGCTGTATTCCCTGTAGAAGTAGTTTCTGAGCTTGGTGGCTCCACGCTTCTGGAAGTCCTGGTCGGGCTGCAGAGAGCGGTAGGTCAGGACTTTGTACTCATTCTGGGCTAGGATCAGAAGCCCCTCTCCTCCTGTAGACACCACCTGGAGGGAGAGTATTTCATCATCAATTATACTCTTGTCTATTTCAAAACTATCCTATGTTTTTAAAAAACATGTTGTTTCTGAAGCTGCCTCAATACAACAATATAGGGTCAGTTGAGCCCTCAAGATACTGGGGTCCTGTGTGGCACCAGAGTTGCGGGTTCAATTCCCACGGGGGGGGGGGGGCTGTACGAAAATGTTTGCACTCTACTGTAAGTGTCTGCTAAAATGTAAACAAGGAATAGAACGGTAAGACTGACATACCCTTTTGAAGATGCCGTCGGGTGAGAGAAGCTGAGTGCGCCCCCTGCAGTTAATCTCCAGAGTATAGCGTAGGTGAGGAGCCAGGAGCTACAGTAGAGACAGAGAGAGGGGTTAGCCACAGGACACACCACACCACCACCAGGTGAGGAACCAGGAGGAACCAGGTGCTACAGTAGAGACAGAGAGAGGGGTTAGCCACACCACTCCACACCACCACCAGGTGAGGAACCAGGAGCTACAGTAGAGACAGAGAGAGGGGTTAGCCACACCACTCCACACCACCACCAGGTGAGGAACCAGGAGGAACCAGGAGCTACAGTAGAGACAGAGAGAGGGGTTAGCCACAGTAAAAACCACCTCACCACCAGGTGAGGAACCAGGAGCTATAGTGGAGACAGAGAAAGGGGTTAGCCACAGCACACACCACACCACCACCAGGTGAGGAACCAGGAGGAACCAGGTGCTACAGTAGAGACAGAGAGAGGGGTTAGCCACACCACACCACCACCAGGTGAGGAACCAGGAGGAACCAGGAGCTACAGTAGAGACAGAGAGAGGGGTTAGCCACACCACTCCACACCACCACCAGGTGAGGAACCAGGAGCTACAGTAGAGACAGAGAGGGGTTAGCCACAGCACCCCCCCCTACCTTATATACTGGATGGACGGCAGGTAGCTGTCGTAGTGTTGACACACAGAACACCTCCACCACCAGGTGAGTTCTCAACAGGTGGGACAGGAGCTGGAACACCTGGAACTCTGAGTGACGGACCCAGATCTTGGCCAATAGCCAGGCCAGGGGCGGGTTTTTAGGCAGGAAGATGGGCGTGTCCAAGCCAGGAGTCTGCCCTAGCTGGAGAAGAGGGGGGATAGATAACGTGTATGTTTGTGGCTTTTACTATCCTTGTTGAGATTGAGGCTGTTCTGAGGGGAAAAGGGAGTGCAACTCAATATTAGGATAGTCTGTGTGTGTGTCCAGCCCTACCTGTATGGCGATGGGTATGAGTCCCTGGTCTGGGTGTTCATACAGCAGACAGAGAGGAGCAGCGATGTACTGTGGTTTCCCTCTGATTACGTTGGTAGGAACACCATCCATGATGGCATAGTCTACCAAGTAGATGTTACCCGCCTAGAGAGAGCATGAAAATATGTAGAGACGGTTGAGGTTAGGGTTGAGACTAGGGTTAGGGTTGAGACTAGGGTACGGTTGAGACTAGGGTTAGGGTTGAGACTAGAGTTAGGGTTGAGGTGGAGTTAGGGTTAGGGTTGGGGTTGAGGTGGAGTTAGGGTTGAGGGTGGCGTTACGGTTGAGGGTGGCGTTAGGGTTGAGAGTGGCGTTAGGGTTGAGAGTGGCGTTAGGGTTGAGAGTGGCGTTAGGGTTGAGAGTGGCGTTAGGGTTGAGAGTGGCGTTAGGGTTGAGGGTGGCGTTAGGGTTGAGGGTGGCGTTAGGGTTGAGGGTGGCGTTAGGGTTGAGGGTGGCGTTAGGGTTGAGGGTGGCGTTAGGGTTGAGGGTGGCGTTAGGGTTGAGGGTGGCGTTAGGGTTGAGGGTGGCGTTAGGGTTGAGGGTGGCGTTAGGGTTGAGGGTGGAGTTAGGGTTGAGGGTGGAGTTAGGGTTGAGGGTGGAGTTAGGGTTGAGGGTGGAGTTCGGGTTGAGGGTGGAGTTCGGGTTGAGGGTGGAGTTAGGGTTGAGGGTGGAGTTCGGGTTGAGGGTGGAGTTCGGGTTGAGGGTGGAGTTCGGGTTGAGGGTGGAGTTAGGGTTGAGGGTGGAGTTAGGGTTGAGGGTGGAGTTAGGGTTAGGGTTGAGGGTGGAGTTAGGGTTAGGGTTGAGGGTGGAGTCAGGTTTGAGGGTTGAGGGTGGAGTTAGGGTTGAGGGTTGAGGGTGGAGTTAGGGTTGAGGGTGGAGTTAGGTTTGAGGGTGGAATTAGGGTTGAGGGTGGAATTAGGGTTGAGGGTGGAGTTAGGGTTGAGGGTGGAGTTAGGGTTGAGGGTGGAGTTAGGGTTAGGGTTGAGGGTGGAGTTAGGTTTGAGGGTTGAGGGTGGAGTTAGGATTGAGGGTGGAGTTAGGGTTGAGGGTGGAGTTAGGGTTGAGGGTGGAGTTAGGGTTCGGGTTGAGGGTGGAGTTAGGGTTCGGGTTGAGGGTGGAGTTAGGGTTGAGGGTGGAGTTAGGGTTGAGGGTTGAGGGTGGAGTTAGGGTTGAGGGTTGAGGGTGGAGTTAGGGTTGAGGGTGGCGTTAGGGTTGAGGGTGGAGTTAGGGTTAGGGTTGAGGGTGGCGTTAGGGTTAGGGTTGAGGGTGGCGTTAGGGTTAGGGTTGAGGGTGGCGTTAGGGTTGAGGGTTGAGGGTTGAGGGTGGCGTTAGGGTTGAGGGTGGCGTTAGGGTTGAGGGTGGCGTTAGGGTTGAGGGTGGCGTTAGGGTTGAGGGTGGAGAGTTAGGGTTAGGGTTGAGGGTGGAGAGTTAGGGTTGAGGGTGGAGTTAGGGTTGAGGGTGGAGTTAGGGTTGAGGATTGAGGGTGGAGTTAGGGTTAGGGTTGAGGGTGGCGTTAGGGTTGAGGGTTGAGGGTGGCGTTAGGGTTGAGGGTGGCGTTAGGGTTGAGGGTGGCGTTAGGGTTGAGGGTGGAGTTAGGGTTGAGGGTGGCGTTAGGGTTGAGGGTGGCGTTAGGGTTGTTCCAAGATATGGACATGAATCTAGCATTAGGGTTAGTATAGGGTGGCATTTGGAATGCAGACAGAGAGGCCCCACCTTGAGTTCCTTCTCAAGGGTGGTTCTTGGGGCCAGCGACCCCTGCACCATGTCTCCAGAGACGGGAAAGTTTCCCGGAAGCTTCTTGCAGCGCTGGATCATTCTGGGGTTTGAACCGTTCAGACACTGGTACCCGAAGAACGAGTCTTCCTTCCAGTGCTCCATACAGTACTCTGGAATCATAGGGAGAATCAATTGATCAATCACAAAATTAAAAAATACTGTCTGAATAAACAATTCTTCATAAACAATCTACACAAATATATAATAGGACTGACAGGGTGAAGACAGAGAAGGCTTATTCCGTACAGATGTAAGATCTTAGTTTGAACAGTTTGCAACAGCAGCAACATTATCCTGCAGCAACAGGAAATGTGAATGATTATGTGGATTATAATGCATGGACATTTTTTGTAAGGGTTGATACATTTTTCATTAGGGCAAATCAAGTCTGACATGTTAAAGTGGAAATAGACCAAACTTTAGAAGCCTTTTAAAACCTTGAATACCCTTCAAGTTTACATTTAAAGCTGTGCAGAAAAAATTGTAAACAACAAAAGAGTGATCTGTAGTATCAGAATATTAATAAATGGACTATATATTGAAGGAGAAACAATTGTTTAATCAAAGATTGAAAATGCTATATGCCGACTGAGTTACACACACTGGTGTTGCAATATTCAGAGGCCTCACTTCCCCAAAAATACAGGAAGAGACAGCTATAAAAAAAGTGTTGGCCTATACTCTACGACAGGGGTGTCAAAGTCAAATGGACGGAGGGCCAAATAAAAAATTTAGCTACAAGCCGAGGGCCGGACTGTTCGAATGTTCATTGAAAAATTTTTAAATGACGCATATAGTCTAGTGAACCTAATTGAACCTACTGAAAACCTAACAAATATATTCCAATATGATCAGATAAATAAAGCAATATTTTCTTATGGCTCTGTCAGTAATCTTTAATTTTCAACAGACACAAAAGACAAATTTCCTTTATTCCTTTCTCTCATCCACAGCCAAGGAATATGCAATGAAATCTTTTCCCTTTTTCACAAGCTGCTCTTTTAGATTGATGGACAACTGGTCTACTCTCTCGGCAATGGTGTTTCTGCTCAGACTCACATTTAAAAAGAGTTGCCTTTTTTCTGGGCAAACTTCGTCACAAACTTTAATCATGCAGTTTTTGATGAAATCCCCTCCGTAAATGGCCGGGCTGATTTAGCGATCTCTTCTGCCAAAATAAAACTGGCCTTGACAGCAGCCTGGCCTTGTGATTTGGCTTTTTTGAACAGAGCCTGTCGAGATTTGAGGCCTCGTTTTAATTCCTCTGCCTTTTGTAGCCTTTGTTCCATGTCCATATTCTTGTTTTTGTCCGCGTGTTTCGTTTCATAATGTCGTCTCAGATTATACTCTTTCAGTACCGCCACACTTTCTCCACACAGAAGACACACAGGTTTTCCAGCTACCTCCGTGAACATATACTCCGACTCCCACCTTGTTTGAAACCCCGGTTCTCAGTGTCCACCTTCCGTTTTGCCATTTTTGATGGGTATCTGAAAGTTAATTTTACTGTGATGCTGACGACTGCTGTGCCAATAAATATTGAAATGAAGCAGCCTACTGCTCGGTGCGTCACCGTTGCATTGTGGGAAATGTAGTATTGGTGCGTGTAAAAGATCTGCGGGCTGCCGGCTTGCTGCGGTCTGCGGGCCGGTTCTAATAATAAATCAAGATCATCCCAGGGGCCGTAAAAAACCTTCTCGCGGGCCGGATGTGGCCCGCGGGCCTTGACTCTGACATATGTGCTCTACGAGGACTAGCACCTCTAACTCTAATAAAATACATGCCCAAAAGTACGCCGAACATCTCACTCCGAAGTACGCCGAACATCTCACTCCGAAGTACGCCAAACATCTCACTCCGAAGTACGCCGAACATCTCACTCCGAAGTACGCCAAACATCTCACTCCGAAGTACGCCGAACATCTCACTCCGAAGTACGCCGAACATCTCACTCCGAAGTACGCCGAACATCTCACTCCGAAGTACGCCGAACATCTCACTCCAAAGTACGCCAAACATCTCACTCCGAAGTAGGTCGAACATCTCACTCCAAAGTAGGTCGAACATCTCACTCCAAAGTAGGTCGAACATCTCACTCCGAAGTACGTCGAACATCTCACTCCAAAGTAGGTCGAACATCTCACTCCAAAGTAGGTCGAACATCTCACTCCAAAGTAGTTCGAACATCTCACTCCAAAGTAGGTCGAACATCTCACTCCGAAGTACGTCGAACATCTCACTCCAAAAGTACATCGAACATCTCACTCCAAAGTATGACGAACATCTCACTCCAAAATCATGGGCATTAATATGGAGTTGGTCCCTCCCCCTTTGCTGCTGTAAAAGCCTCCACTCTTCTGGGAAGGCTTTCCACTAGATGTTGGAACATTTCTGCTATAACAGCCTCCACTCTTCTGGGAAGGCTTTCCACTAGATGTTGGAACATTTCTGCTATAACAGCCTCCACTCTTCTGGGAAGGCTTTCCACTAGATGTTGGAACATTTCTGCTATAACAGCCTCCACTCTTCTGGGAAGGCTTTCCACTAGATGTTGGAACATTTCTGCTATAACAGCCTCCACTCTTCTGGGAAGGCTTTCCACTAGATGTTGGAACATTTCTGCTATAACAGCCTCCACTCTTCTGGGAAGGCTTTCCACTAGATGTGGGAACATTTCTGCTATAACAGCCTCCACTCTTCTGGGAAGGCTTTCCACTAGATGTTGGAACATTTCTGCTATAACAGCCTCCACTCTTCTGGGAAGGCTTTCCACTAGATGTTGGAACATTTCTGCAGGGACTTGCTTCCATTCAGCCACAAGAGCATTAGTGAGGTCGAGCCTGGCATTCCAATTCGCAGTCGGCATTCCAATTCATCCCAAAGGTGTTAAATGGGGTTAAAGTCAGGGCTTTGTGCAGGCCAATCAAGTTATTCCACACTGTTATTCTCGGCAATCTCATTTCTGTACACTTCACAATAACAGCACTTACAGTTGACCGGGGCAGCTCTAGCAGGGAAGAAATTTTACCTACCGACTTGTTGGAAAGGTGGCATCCTATAACGGTGCCACGTTGAAATTCTAGCGATGCGCGGGTTGACACATAACCCCAGTCCCCACGGTTATATCCCGCAGGGTGGACAGTTTTGGAGTCATTAAATAGTGTGTATCTGAAGGGCGGGCGGGTTGAATACTTTGGCCATGTTGTGTACCTGTAGCATTACGTACAACAGTACCCACAATGCTCTATTCAGTAGTCTATTTATGTGCCATTGTACTCTACCAGATATGGGGCTCCTGAGTTTCCAGAAGCATCGTTTGAAGTCTTCCAGATTGTCCCATGACTTCCCAAACCTGATGGCTAGCTTCTTCAAAGACAGCTCTAGAAGACTGAGAGAGGGGGGAGGGAATGAGGGATGGGGAGGGAATGAGGGATGGGGAGGGAATGAGGGATGGGGAGGGAGGGAGAGGGGAGAAAAAGAGAGACAACAGGAAAAAACATTTTCATACACATTTTCTTAAAATAAGGAAGCAACTACAGTTGAAATTTGTGCATGACACAAGTAATATTTCGAGCAATTGTTTACAGACAGATTATTTCACATTTAATTCACTGTATCACAGTTCCAGTGGGTCAGACGTTTACATACACTAAGTTGACTGTGCCTTTAAACAGCTTGGAAAATTCCAGAAAATTATGTTATGGCTTTAGAAGCTTCTGATAAATGATGTCAATTAGCCTGAGTCAATTGGAAATGGAATAAACACCATGGGACCACGCAGCCGTCTTACCACTCAGGAAGGAGACTTGTTCTGTCTCCTAGAGATGAACGTACTTTGGTGCGAAAAATGCAAATCAATCCCAGAACAACAGCAAAGGACCTTGTGAAGATGCTGGAGGAAACAGGTACAAAAGTATCTATATCCACAGTAAAACGAGTCCTATATCGACATAACCTGTAAGGCCGCTCAGCAAGGAAGAAGCCACTGCTTCAAAACCGCCATAAAAAAGCCAGACTACGGTTTGCAACTGCACATGGGGACAAAAATCATACTTTTTCGAGAAATGCCCTCTGGTCTGGTGAAACAAAAATAGAACTGTTTGGCCATAATGACCATCGTTATGTTTGGAGGAAAAAGGGGGAGGCTTGCAAGTCGAAGAACACCATCCCAACCGTGAAGCACGGCGGTGGCAGCATCATGTTGTGCAGGTGCTTTGCTGCAGGAGGGTCTGGTGCACTTCACAAAATAGATGGCATCATGAGGTAGGAAAATCATGTGGATATATTGAAGCAACATCTCAAGACATCAGTCAGGAAGTTAAAAGCTTGTTTGCAAATGGGTCTTCCAAATGGACAATGACCCCAAGCATACTTCCAAAGTTTTGGCAAAATGGCTTAATTAAGGACAACAAAGTCAAGGTATTAGAGTGGCCATCACAAAGCCCTAAACTCAATCCTATAGAAAATGTGTGGGCAGAACTGAAAAAGTGTGTGCGAGCAAGGAGGACAACAAACCTGACTCCGTTACACCAGCTCTGTCAGGAGGAATGGGCTCAAATTCACTTGTAGAAAGCTTGTGGAAGACTACCCGAAACGTTTAACTTGGGTCGAACAATTTAAAGGCAATGCTACCAAATACTAATTGATTGTATGTAAACGTCTGACCCACTGGGAATGTTGTGAAAGAATTAAAAGCTGAAATAAATAATTCTCTTTACTATCATTCTGACATTTCACATCCTTAAAATAAAGTGGTGATCCTAACTGACCTAAAGCAGAGAATTTGTACTAGGATTAAATGTCAGGAATTGTGAAAAACTGAGTTTAAATGTATTTGGCTAAGGTGTATGTATACTTCCGACTTCAACTGTATATTAGGCAATGTGGGAAGGGCATAGGGTTGGGGGTCTGTATGACTCACGCATAGTGTAAGGAGCTCTCAAAGTCACTCCTCTTCTCATTGTCGAAGCGAACATCCTGATGAAGGTCTGCCTCGGTCTTCGCATCAATACACTTGGGAATCCCAGGAGCCCATGCAACCCATCTGGATAAACAACAGACAAACACAACCGCAAGAACTTGGCTCAGTTTCTTGAGGGATTGGAATTGAGACGTGTGTGTGTGTGTATACATGTTTGTGCATGAACACATACTGTAAATGGATGCATATGTCTCTTACAACATTT
The DNA here is from genome assembly GCF_036934945.1 of Oncorhynchus masou masou. NCBI lineage: Eukaryota > Metazoa > Chordata > Actinopteri > Salmoniformes > Salmonidae > Oncorhynchus > Oncorhynchus masou. The sequence continues at coordinate 13,254,092 of NC_088234.1, read as the reverse complement.
CTGTAATGTAACTGACCTGTATACCGCTTGTCTCTCCTGCAGTTCTGCTTTTCTGTGAGCCAAAAGCTGAGGAGAGGTGTCGTCACTGAGTCTCATTGCTGAAGGAGGGAGTGAGAGAGAGCAGGGGAGAGAAAGGGAACAGGATACAGACAGTGAGATGACTCACTCACATCCTTCTCTAACCTCTATTTGACCTTCATCCTTTGTTTTCACCAAATTTAGGACACAGATCTAGGATCAGCTTTCTCGCCCCAAAACCTAACCTTTATCACAAAACTTGAGATCGGTATCTTGAAGGGCAACCTCTTTGTTTTACCATTTACCTGTGCCTTCTCGTAGCTCCACCTTGACATCTCCTATGAGCCAGCGGTAACAGGGGAAGGTGAGGGCTGTACCACCACCTGGTGGCGCCACGGTGACATAGAGACAGAACCAGTTATCCTCTACCCAGTACTTCTGTTTTTCCAGGCGCACCAAAAGGACACGACCCAGAGGAGCCGGGCTACACACCTTGTATTCATCCACCTGGAGGGGAGGGAGGGAGTGGGAGATGGGGAGGGAGGGAGTAGGAGATGGGGAGGGAGGGAGGGAGTGGGAGATGGGGAGGGAGGGAGGGAGCGGGAGATGGGGAGGGAGGGAGTGGGAGATGGGGAGGGAGGGAGTGGGAGATGGGGAGGGAGGGAGCGAGTGGGAGATGGGGAGGGAGGGAGGGAGCGGGAGATGGGGAGGGAGGGAGGGAGGGAGCGGGAGATGGGGAGGGAGGGAGGGAGCGGGAGATGGGGAGGGAGGGAGGGAGCGGGAGATGGGGAGGGAGGGAGGGGAGATGGGGAGGGAGGGAGTGGGAGATGGGGAGGGAGGGAGGGAGGGAGTGGGAGATGGGGAGGGAGGGGGAGTGGGAGATGGGGAGGGAGGGAGGGAGCGGGAGATGGGGAGGGAGGGAGTAGGAGATGGGGAGGGAGGGAGGGAGGGAGTGGGAGATGGGGAGGGAGGGAGGGAGCGGGAGATGGGGAGGGAGGGAGGGGAGATGGGGAGGGAGGGAGTGGGAGATGGGGAGGGAGGGAGGGAGTGGGAGATGGGGAGGGAGGGAGTGGGAGATGGGGAGGGAGGGAGTGGGAGATGGGGAGGGAGGGAGGGAGTGGGAGATGGGGAGGGAGGGAGCGGGAGATGGGGAGGGAGGGAGATGTTATTCTGATCCTTTTGAGTGAGAGAGAAGGGTTTGGAGCATGAATTCACACACACACACAGTGCTGCCATACTCACCGCTCCTCTACAGAAGTCCAGTCCAGGGTTATCCAGTGTTGTTCTCTCGCTGTCTCCTTTCTCTCCCACCAGAGTAATGTATATGTAGTTATTGGTCCCTGAATACTCTGATGTGCCTGTAGCAACTGTCACATTATACTCCTCCATCTAACACACACACACACACACACACACACACACACACACACACACACACACACACACACACACACACACACACACACACACACACACACACAATATTGACAAAACATTTTATGACATCCAAAATGACAAAACACTGTCACCACATCTACTGGCAATTTGGCATGCAATGCCCTGTTGTAGTGGAGGAACGAGCCTACATCTGTGTGCCTAAGGGTCAATTCTACCAGGGAGTCTAAGGACATGCATGGATGAGTAGCCTACATCAGTTAGACAGTTATGAGAACACACCTGTTAGGAACATACCTGCACCTCTAGACTTACAATGGAGGGAGAATACATCCTCAAGCTCTTAAATCACCTTGACATATGAAGGGACAGATTAAGTAACTTAATAAAAGTGTTCTATGGTGTATCATACCAGGTACTGTAGATACACTCAGTACCCCCATGAGGATATCCAGTTGGATACACTCAGTACCCCCATGAGGATATCCAGGTAGATACACTCAGTACCCCCATGAGGACATCCAGGTAGATACACTCAGTACCCCATGAGGATATCCAGGTAGATACACTCAGTACCCCCATGAGGATATCCAGGTAGATACACTCAGTACCCCCATGAGGATATCCAGTTGGATACACTAAGTACCCCCATGAGGATATCCAGGTAGATACACTCAGTACCCCCATGAGGACATCCAGGTAGATACACTCAGTACCCCCATGAGGACATCCAGGTAGATACACTCAGTACCCCCATGAGGATATCCAGGTAGATACACTCAGTACCCCATGAGGGTATCCAGGTAGATACACTCAGTACCCCATGAGGATATCCAGGTAGATACACTCAGTACCCCCATGAGGATATCCAGGTAGATACACTCAGTACCCCCATGAGGATATCCAGGTAGATACACTCAGTACCCCCATGAGGATATCCAGGTAGATACACTCAGTACCCCCATGAGGATATCCAGTTGGATACACTAAGTACCCCCATGAGGATATCCAGGTAGATACACTCAGTACCCCCATGAGGACATCCAGGTAGATACACTCAGTACCCCCATGAGGATATCCAGGTAGATACACTCAGTACCCCATGAGGGTATCCAGGTAGATACACTCAGTACCCCATGAGGATATCCAGGTAGATACACTCAGTACCCCATGAGGGTATCCAGGTAGATACACTCAGTACCCCATGAGGATATCCAGGTAGATACACTCAGTACCCCATGAGGGTATCCAGGTAGATACACTCAGTACCCCCATGAGGATATCCAGGTAGATACACTCAGTACCCCATGAGGATATCCAGGTAGATACACTCAGTACCCCCATGAGGACATCCAGGTAGATACACTCAGTACCCCCATGAGGGTATCCAGGTAGATACACTCAGTACCCCCATGAGGATATCCAGGTAGATACACTCAGTACCCCCATGAGGATATCCAGGTAGATACACTCAGTACCCCTATGAGGATATCCAGGTAGATACACTCAGTACCCCCATAAGGATATCCAGTTGGATACACTCAGTACCCCCATGAGGATATCCAGGTAGATACACTCAGTACCTCCATGAGGATATCCAGGTAGATACACTCAGTACCCCCATGAGGACATCCAGGTAGATACACTCAGTACCCCCATGAGGATATCCAGGTAGATACACTCAGTACCCCCATGAGAATATCCAGGTAGATACACTCAGTACCCCCATGAGGATATCCAGGTAGATACCCTCATGGGGGTACTGAGTGTATCCAGGTAGATACACTCAGTACCCCCATGAGGACATCCAGTTGGATACACTCAGTACCCCCATGAGGATATCCAGGTAGATACACTCAGTACCCCCATGAGGATATCCAGGTAGATACACTCAGTACCCCCATGAGGATATCCAGTTGGATACACTCAGTACCCCCATGAGGATATCCAGGTAGATACACTCAGTACCCCCATGAGGGTATGCAGGTAGATACACTCAGTACCCCCATGAGGATATCCAGTTGGATACACTCAGTACCCCCATGAGGATATCCAGTTGGATACACTCAGTACCCCCATGAGGACATCCAGGTAGATACACTCAGTACCCCCATGAGGACATCCAGGTAGATACACTCAGTACCCCCATGAGGACATCCAGGTAGATACACTCAGTACCCCCATGAGGACATCCAGGTAGATACACTCAGTACCCCCATGAGGACATCCAGGTAGATACACTCAGTACCCCCATGAGGACATCCAGGTAGATACACTCAGTACCCCCATGAGGACATCCAGGCAGATACACTCAGTACCCCATGAGGATATCCAGCTAAACAGGTAGATACACTCAGTACCCCCATGAGGACATCCAGGTAAACAGGTAGATACACTCAGTACCCCCATGAGGACATCCAGGTAGATACACTCAGTACCCCCATGAGGATATCCAGGTAGATACACTCAGTACCCCCATGAGGATATCCAGTTGGATACACTCAGTACCCCCATGAGGATATCCAGCTAAACAGGTAGATACACTCAGTACCCCCATGAGGACATCCAGGTAAACATGTAGATACACTCAGTACCCCCATGAGGATATCCAGGTAGATACACTCAGTACCCCATGAGGATATCCAGGTAGATACACTCAGTACCCCATGAGGATATCCAGGTAGATACACTCAGTACCCCCATGAGGATATCCAGTTGGATACACTCAGTACCCCCATGAGGATATCCAGTTGGATACACTCAGTACCCCCATGAGGATATCCAGTTGGATACACTCAGTACCCCCATGAGGATATCCAGGTAGATACACTCAGTACCCCCATGAGGGTATCCAGCTAAACAGGTAGATACACTCAGTACCCCCATGAGGATATCCAGGTAGATACACTCAGTACCCCCATGAGGACATCCAGGTAAACAGGTAGATACACTCAGTACCCCCATGAGGATATCCAGTTGGATACACTCAGTACCCCCATGAGGATATCCAGTTGGATACACTCAGTACCCCCATGAGGATATCCAGTTGGATACACTCAGTACCACCATGAGGATATCCAGGTAGATACACTCAGTACCCCCATGAGGATATCCAGTTGGATACACTCAGTACCCCCATGAGGATATCCAGTTGGATACACTCAGTACCCCCATGAGGATATCCAGTTGGATACACTCAGTACCACCATGAGGATATCCAGGTAGATACACTCAGTACCCCCATGAGGATATCCAGTTGGATACACTCAGTACCCCCATGAGGATATCCAGTTGGATACACTCAGTACCCCATGAGGATATCCAGGTAGATACACTCAGTACCCCCATGAGGATATCCAGGTAGATACACTCAGTACCCCCATGAGGATATCCAGTTGGATACACTCAGTACCCCCATGAGGATATCCAGGTAGATACACTCAGTACCCCCATGAGGATATCCAGGTAGATACACTCAGTACCCCCATGAGGATATCCAGTTGGATACACTCAGTACCCCATGAGGACATCCAGGTAGATACACTCAGTACCCCATGAGGACATCCAGGTAGATACACTCAGTACCCCCATGAGGACATCCAGGTAGATACACTCAGTACCCCCATGAGGGTATCCAGCTAAACAGGTAGATACACTCAGTACCCCCATGAGGATATCCAGGTAGATACACTCAGTACCCCCATGAGGATATCCAGGTAGATACACTCAGTACCCCCATGAGGATATCCAGTTGGATACACTCAGTACCCCCATGAGGATATCCAGTTGGATACACTCAGTACCCCCATGAGGATATCCAGGTAGATACACTCAGTACCCCCATGAGGATATCCAGTTGGATACACTCAGTACCCCCATGAGGATATCCAGGTAGATACACTCAGTACCCCCATGAGGGTATCCAGCTAAACAGGTAGATACACTCAGTACCCCCATGAGGATATCCAGGTAGATACACTCAGTACCCCCATGAGGACATCCAGGTAAACAGGTAGATACACTCAGTACCCCCATGAGGATATCCAGGTAGATACACTCAGTACCCCCATGAGGACATCCAGGTATACAGGTAGATACACTCAGTACCCCCATGAGGATATCCAGGTAGATACACTCAGTACCCCATGAGGACATCCAGGTAGATACACTCAGTACCCCCATGAGGATATCCAGGTAGATACACTCAGTACCCCCATGAGGACATCCAGGTAGATACACTCAGTACCCCCATGAGGATATCCAGGTAGATACACTCAGTACCCCCATGAGGGTATCCAGCTAAACAGGTAGATACACTCAGTACCCCCATGAGGACATCCAGGTATACAGGTAGATACACTCAGTACCCCCATGAGGATATCCAGGTAGATACACTCAGTACCCCCATGAGGGTATCCAGCTAAACAGGTAGATACACTCAGTACCCCCATGAGGATATCCAGGTAGATACACTCAGTACCCCCATGAGGGTATCCAGCTAAACAGGTAGATACACTCAGTACCCCCATGAGGATATCCAGTTGGATACACTCAGTACCCCCATGAGGATATCCAGGTAGATACACTCAGTACCCCCATGAGGGTATCCAGCTAAACAGGTAGATACACTCAGTACCCCCATGAGGATATCCAGGTAGATACACTCAGTACCCCCATGAGGACATCCAGGTAAACAGGTAGATACACTCAGTACCCCCATGAGGATATCCAGGTAGATACACTCAGTACCCCATGAGGATATCCAGGTAGATACACTCATTACCCCCATGAGGACATCCAGGTAGATACACTCAGTACCCCCATGAGGACATCCAGGTAGATACACTCATTACCCCCATGAGGACATCCAGGTAAACAGGTAGATACACTCAGTACCCCCATGAGGACATCCAGGTAGATACACTCAGTACCACCATGAGGACATCCAGGTAGATACACTCAGTACCACCATGAGGACATCCAGGTAGATACACTCAGTACCCCCATGAGGATATCCAGGTAGATACACTCAGTACCACCATGAGGACATCCAGGTAGACACACTCAGTACCCCCATGAGAATATCCAGGTAGATACACTCAGTACCCCCATGAGGATATCCAGGTAGATACACTCAGTACCCCATGAGGACATCCAGGTAGATACACTCAGTACCCCATGAGGATATCCAGGTAGATACACTCAGTACCCCATGAGGACATCCAGGTAGATACACTCAGTACCCCCATGAGGATATCCAGGTAGATACACTCAGTACCCCATGAGGACATCCAGGTAGATACACTCAGTACCCCATGAGGATATCCAGGTAGATACACTCAGTACCCCCATGAGGCTATCCAGGTAGATACACTCAGTACCCCATGAGGACATCCAGGTAGATACACTCAGTACCCCATGAGGATATCCAGGTAGATACACTCAGTACCCCATGAGGACATCCAGGTAGATACACTCAGTACCCCATGAGGACATCCAGGTAGATACACTCAGTACCCCCATGAGGATATCCAGGTAGATACACTCAGTACCCCATGAGGATATCCAGGTAGATACACTCAGTACCCCCATGAGGACATCCAGGTAGATACACTAAGTACCCCCATGAGGATATCCAGGTAGATACACTCAGTACCCCATGAGGATATCCAGGTAGATACACTCAATACCCCCATGAGGACATCCAGGTAGATACACTCAGTACCACCATGAGGATATCCAGCTAAACAGGAAGTGGAGCTCCTCTCTCTTACCTCACTTTAAGCTGCTGTTTGCACCTGTGCTTTTAGATGTCATTTTTTCCTGGTGTGTCGTCGGTTCAGCTCTTTCCCTACAGTGATATCACTTATTAACTTATTCTGCCTCCAAAATGGCACCCTATTCTCTATGTAGTGCACTACTTTTAACAGGCCCCTATGGACCCTGGTCAAAAGTAGTGCACTATATAGGGAATAGGGTGCTATTTGTGAAGCAACCAAAGAGTGTTGCCAAGTAGTTTCATATTGGCTCAGTTGGTAGAGCAGTGCTTGCAACACTGGGGTTGTGGGTTCAACTCCCATGGGAATGGACTACTGTAAGTTGTTCTGGGTAAGAGTGCCTGCTCAATGATTATATGCAGTGTAACTCTCACAGAACAGGTTATGTTTGCCTGTGATACGGTGTGGGTGGTGCCATTGGTATTAAACAATAGCGTTGAACGGTTGCACAATCCCGTGTAGGCTTTCTTCAGAATTGACTTCAACAGTCAAGTAAATGAATACCCACATGCCTTGGGGCAAGTGCTATTTTTATTCTATTATAGCGAAAACAAATGGTGAGACAATGATGTCAAATGTATTTACATCAGCTGATATCTCAAAGTGCTATACAGAAACCCAGCCTAAAACCCCAAACAGGAAGCAATGCAGATGTAGAAGCAGCTAAACAGAAATATCACATCTTTGTGTAGAAAGATTGGTGTCGGTGTTCCATTATAATAGCATTCTAAGGGTATTCCAATCCTTCAGGCATTAGAATTTACTGTGAGAGTTGAGCCAGAATTCTATTAATGTATTCTATTAATTCTATTTCTATTATCACCCCTTTGTGTCAGTGTTTTATGTGTTCTATAAAGCATTCTGGGAGTAACCCAATCCTTTAGTCTGTGGTCGACTGTACGGGGAGAGTTGAGCGAGCCGATTAACTGGAACAGTGGCTCATTAGGAAATACATCATACACCAGTTGGTGGTATTCATGTAGTTTTAAAGGTTGAAACTATCAGCTTTAAAAAGGTTTTCCCCGTTAAGAGGCAATAGTGCTCTGCTGCGTGGTTCTGAGCATAGCTTGTTCCGAAGACAATGATGAAAAGACGGCATTCGCAACTTGAGAACAACATAATGTCCACAGTCCCTGTCCTACAACCTGGTCTCAAAAGACTACCACAGCAAAACTTCTGCTTTTCAGCCATAGAAATGCAGATAGATATTTCTGACACCAAGCATTGCCATAAAGGGAATTACTGTGTGCTATTGTGTTTGTCATGTTTAAATGACAACATAGTGCAGATTCAAACACACTCTGTTAAGTCAACCATTCGGATGCAGGTAGTTATTTATGACACTCTACACGGTCTGGTTTTAGTCTCGTACACCACAATATGAGTAACGACTGTAGTTTACAGAACTACACTGGTAAGAACTACCACTGCAGTCTCACATCTATATCTATACTCTTGGTTCTCCTCAAATTACTGAACAGAGGATTTCAAGTTCAAACTGTTCAAAACGTTCTATACTTTTTGACCTTGCGTTTCAGTATGTTTCTACCTTGCAGTCCCTGAGGTACAAACACAGTCCACAGTAAAAACAAAAAGGAAGGACATACCTCAGCTGTTAGTGAAAGGAACAGAAAGTCCACTGTCTAATGTTTCTCTTTGCCTCTCTCTTTCCCCCTCTGCTTTGTTTCTGTGTCAGTAACTCTCCCTCTCTTCCCCCTCTCTCTGAAATCTCACAGACAGTTAGCTTGTTCACACTACTGTGCACCGGTTCAGTGGTCCAACTGCAATCTGCAATGTTGCAAACATCCTCTCTGATGAGACCACATCTCTCCCTTCCTCAATCATTTACATGGTTTTACTACCTGTCCACATTTCCAAACTAATGAATTGGCTTCGCACTCTCTCTTTCTCACTTTGTTTAGGTCTACACACACCCGTTCTCTGCTCCCCCTTCCACTCTCTCGCACAAGGAAGCACACCAACGAGTCCCTACAGACAGACAAGGTTGACAAACAATCACTATCGGAGAGATCTTTCAAAACCTGCAGTCCAAAATTATGTAAACACAACAAGCATCTCTCCTCAGCATACACCTCCATACAATAGTTTACACACTGTTATATATAATATATTATAGTGTATTAGTGTAATTTCAGATGTTCTCTTTAGACAACCCCTGTAGGGAAGTCTAATACAGAGAATTTAAAAAAAGGAAATGCATTCGGAGAAAATATGACTCGACGTTCAAATTAGGTTCTCACATATAGTACCAGTCAGAAGTTAGGACACACCTACTCATTCAAGTGTGCAAAAGTTGTCAAATGTCAAAAAATATGTTTTTGTTTAACAATTTTTTGGTTACTAAAGGATTCCATTTTTGTTATTTCATAATTTTGATGTGTTCACTATTATTCTATAATGTAGAAAATATTAAAACTTGCAACTGGTACTGCATGCCAACAAGCATCCTGTTAGTCGTTCTGCTAATAGCTTCTATGCACAGCCTGGACTCAGGGGTAGACGTAACATAATCAACGTAAATCCTGGAACACTCCAATTAGTATCATACTGTATGATAGGTTTCCGGTGGTATGTATTCATTTGTGGATGTCCATCATCCATTTCAAATGATATGTTAGGAAATGCAATTTGTACAATATGTTACAAATTCCAATGTGTTGTGGCTAATGTTGGTTAGGTGGCCAACGTTAGCGAGGCTTGGCGTTAGGAGTTAGGTTAAATGGTTAGGGGAATTGTTAGTGAACATGATAAGCAGTTGCAAAGTAGCTAAAAAGTAGTAAAGTTGCTAATTAGCTAAAATTATGAGATTCTAATACACAACCTTTGGGTTGCTAGACGTTCGCGTTATACACAAAACCGTCCAACCACCCTACTTTCATTTTGGCCTTAAGTAATCTTTCGTCTTATGTAACCATACCAAATGTAACCTATCATAATAATTAAGAGTATTCCGGACTTAGTTTACTATGTTATATCTAGTCTGAGACCAGGCTGCTATCTAAGATGTGGTCTGAGAATATCTATAGATTGTCTGCCGTGTGTGTTCAGTCCAAGTGGGAGAGATCGGAAGTTCTATCTTGTCATGTGTAGAATCTCCATCCTGTGGATTAGTCATGTCTGTTCTAAACATTCCATCATTCTGAAAAATTCTATAGTGTTCTACAGAACACAGCTGTTCCATTCTACTCCCCTCACACCAAATCTGCAGCCTAAACTCTCTAGAAGCACCCCCCAAATGGTGACGTCATCCCTAGAGTGAGTGTGTGTGTGTGTGTGTCAGACATTCTGACCGTCTCAGTCTGTTACATCTTCCACCAACCTAGTTACATATATGTTCCTAGCACTCGACTGGCCCAAGTCAACAGAGGGATAGAGGAAGCTAGACACACTACACAAAATGGGTGAAGACACAGAAACAACAGTCACACTTCATGAAGAATATAAGACCTTTCGGTCAAGATGCCCCAGGTTATAACCTAGTGTCAACATGGTACTAGATTGTCTACTAGTGAACGTCCTTCCATTGACTTCTTGCCAGTTGCGCTTATCATTGGTTTATCATCGTCAATAGTTCCTCTTCGAGTAATACTGGTCACACAAGACACTTCCGGGACCTTTCAGTCAAGATGCCCCATGGCTACTGATAGTTCTGCTATGAGTAATCTTTACAATGTCTGTCCACAAGAGACTATGAGTTGAGTAATAAAATGATCACAGCTCAGCCTGCATTGCACTAATATACTAGATATTGGACACACCACTCAACACACTTCCAGTTTTTAAAAAGTACAGAGTAGCACAGTGCTATGTAGGCTGAAAAAAACCCTCTAAAAGTGAAACCTAAATGAAGCATTCATACTAACAGTAGGGTGAGTTGTTACAGTAGGTAGGGAGTTAATCAATTCCCAAAGTCAAACTAAAACTTCATCTGAAACATCAAGAGAGACTTTCAGCAGTTGTCTTTGAAGTAAATTTATTTTATAACAAAAAGAATTGATACTGTATATAAGACCTCAAAAACATGAACATGATAGGTGACCAAAACCACACTACTACTAACACTACCACGACTACACTCACTAACTGTAGGGTACCACACAGCAGTACTACCACGACTACACTCACTAACTGTAGGGTACCACACAGCAGTACTACCACGACTACACTCACTAACTGTAGGGTACCACACAGCAGTACTACCACGACTACACTCACTAACTGTAGGGTACCACACAGCAGTACTACCCCCACCATGACTACACTCACTAACTGTAGGGTACCACACAGCAGTACTACCCCCACCACGACTACACTCACTAACTGTAGGGTACCACACAGCAGTACTACACTCACTAACTGTAGGGTACCACACAGCAGTACTACCCCCACCACGACTACACTCACTAACTGTAGGGTACCACACAGCAGTACTACCCCCACCACGACTACACTCACTAACTGTAGGGTACCACACAGCACTACTGAAAAGCTGCAGTCTTCACTGCTGTGTGTTTCAATCATTTGATGTCCAAGACTTTAAGGTTGATGTAAACTAACTGGTGTTTTATTATATATATATATATATATAAAATATGAATTGAATATGGAGTCCAGAGTGTATTACAAATGCTTTCACTTTCCTGGAAGTCGAATCGTCATTTTTATTTTAGGAACATTCCATCTCCAACATCTAAAAAAGTGTGGAAGTCGATTTCCGATGAAATAAACAACAAGTCATACAGAGACTATATGGCAATTTTCAATGTTTTCAACATGGTCTAAGCTGCAGGTTGGTAATGAATAGTAGTGTGAGATGCAAAATGCAGTGGTAACCTTCTCAAAATACACAGGTTTCCCAGAAATTCTGATCAGAGGATTTCATGCTTTATTCCCTCACGATTCTGGGAGTCTTCGCAACCGACATGTCGGGAAAACCTGAGAATTTTGAAACCTTATGTGAGACTATAAGAAGGGGGTAGAAAACAAGTTGTTCTGATGGTTTGGTGACGAAGCCATGGCTGGACATCTTTAAGAGGGGAGGTTGGATGCGGAGGGACCTTTTTCCTCGTCGTCTGGAGGGCAGGCTACAAAATCAGCCAACATGGACGCCATGACTTCTTCATCCAACTGGGTGTGAGAGAGACAGACGAGACAGAGAGAGACAGACAAGACAGAGAGAGACAGACAAGACAGAGAGAGACAGACAAGACAGAGAGAGACAGACAAGACAGAGAGAGACAGACAAGACAGAGAGAGACAGAGAGAGATGAGAGACAGAGAGACAGAGAGAGACAGAGAGACAGAGACAACAGAAACACAGGTTAGATTTACATTATTCTGTGGCTCAGGAACTGGACAACAGTCATTAACTAGCATTTTGTATCTTAAAACAGATACTTGGTATACCGTGAGCTCCAAAACTGGGACAGTGACAGTTGTTGTTTTGTACTCTGGATTTGAAATTATACAATGACTTGAGGTTAAAGTGCTGTCAGCTTTAATTGAGGGCATTTTCATCCATAACGGTTGAACCGTTTAGAAATTACAGCACTTTTTGTAGGGGACATTGTAGGGGACCACCAAGTATTGGGACAAATTCACTTCTGTTTATTAACGTTGTCAAAAGTTTAGTATTTGGTCCAATATTCATAGCATGCAATGATACATCAAGCCTGTAACTCTACAAACTTGTTAGATGCATTTTTTTTTGCTGTTTGTTTTGGTTGTGTTTCAGATTATTTTGTTCACAATATAAATTAAAGGTAAATAATGTATTGTGTCAATTTGGAGTCACTTTTATTGTGAATAGAATAGATTTCTAAACACTTCTACATTAATGTGGATGCTACAATGACTACAGATTGTCCTGAATGAACCGTGAATAACGATGAGTGAGAAAGTTCGATGCACAAATATCATAAGCCCACGACATGCTAACCTGTCACCATTACAAGAACTGGGGGTTGGCATTTTTGGGGGGATATGATATTTGAGCTTCTAACTTTCTCATTCATCATTATTATTCACGATTCATTCAGGATTATCCGTAATCATAGGAGCATCCAATTAACCTCCAATTAGATCTGGCAGTCTGCACTTTAACCTCATAGTCATTATATCATCATTTCAAAGTGCAGGAGTACAGAGACAAAAAAACCATTGACTGTCCCGAGACTTACGGAGCTCACCGTATCTACACACAAACCATGTCCAAGGAAGTCACTCCTGAGAACATGTGTTGTAAAATCAGCTAAAAGGCTTGGAATGTGAAAGGTTAAAGGTCTGAGAAAGAGTTCTTACCTTTTTCTTCTCTGTGCCCTGTCCTGTTCCTTCCTCCTCTCCCTCCCTCTTCCTCTTAATCCCTCTCCCATCCTCTTCTCCATCCTCCTCTCCCTCTTCTCCTCCTTTCTCTCGTTCAGGCTCCTCCCCCTCTGTCTCGCTCGGAGCGGCTGATGGCTTAACTTCCTCTTTAGCAGAGTCCCCGCCCTGTTTTGCTGGTTCTTCTCCCTGATTGGACGGCTGGTCGCTGCCGCCCACCCTCACTTCCTGTGCAGGCTCTGCCTCCTGTTTGTGTTGAGGGGTGGGGCCTTCAGAAGAGGGCGTTGCCTCTGGACGATCAGCTCCCTGCTGCTCACATGACCCCACTTCCTGCCCATGCCCCTCCCCTACCTCCTCCCTCTCTTCCAGAGCTCCGCCCGTCACACAGAGAATCTGAGGCATTGTCGGGTCGTTCATTCCATCAGCGTCATCCTCCTCTCCTTCCCTCTCTTCCTCCAGCACACCGATGCTCTCTACCTCCTGAGCCTTCACCCCTTCTTCCCCGTACACCCTTCTGTTAGTCCCCAGCTCCTCTATACCTCCTTCCATCTCTCCCTCCACACAGAATCCGCCCATCCCTCCATCTTCCGGCACTTCTCTGAGCACCTCTCCTTCCTCCCTCCCCATTCCTCCTCTCCTCCCTTCTCTGTCCAACGGCCTGATCTCTCCCTCTTCTTCCTCCTCATCCTCCTCCTCTTCTTCCTCCTCCCCCTCTTCCTCCTCATAGTCATCAAACTCTTCTCCATAAAACTCTTCTTCTTCATCGGGGAAATCGCTCCCTTCTTCCTCCTCTTCTTCATCCTCCAACCCCTCCTCATCCTCCTCCTCTCCCAGCTCATCCTCATCCTCCATCTCTTCATCCTCCTCCTCTTCCTCATCAGAGCTGTTGATATTAATAACAGAATGATCTTCCTCACTGGCCTGTTGCTGCTGTAGGGCTCTGCTGGGCTGAGCTAGCTGGTTCTGGAGCATCTGTAGACAGAGGTAGAACACTTTAAAAACATCTGTCGGATCATGTTGTGAAACAAGCAATGCATAGTGTAGAGAACCATTGTACCATATATCTTTTAAATAACCCAAAATATAGTATTTTCAGCTATTTAAATCTGGTGTACAAAACCGGACGTAAAAACAAAACTTAAGGGGGGAAACATAGAAATAGTGCACATAGAACAGATCTACCACTTCACAGACTTGCTTTTAATGAGATATCTATAACTCACATTTCTTTGTGATTTTACCTGTATGGGGAGACCCAGTGGTGTGGGCTGACCTGGGACTGGTGACTGGCCCTGAAGCAACATCTGCTGGAGCTGGGCTCCAGGGAGGGAGTCAGCCCCAACTCCTAGCCCCACAGAGGGAGCACCGAGCTGGGTCACGCCGGTGGAGTTGAGGGGGGGAACCAGAGAGGCTAGTGGAGCTGGAGGGAATGAGTTGATGGAGTTAGGAGCGGAGGAGGAGGGGAGGAGAGGGTGAGGGAGGGAGGTGGAGGGGAGGTCATTGGCGAGGGGGAGGGAGATGTCACCGCCTGGGTCGTCCCCTGGACCGGGTACGGGGAGAGTGACCCCACCTGGTACTAAGGAAGACACGGGGAGAGTGGCCACGGTGCTGATGCCATCTTGGTTCTCTAACATCAGCATCCCCCGTGGGAAGATGACAACACTATCGTCTGAGTCGCTCTCAAGTGAAATCTCCACATCCTCCGCTTCCTCTTTGTCGTAACGGATGAAGACGGGTCTCTGGCCCTCTGAGAGCCCCAGCCCTGCCAGCTCGCCCTGATGGGGGGAAAGGAGCAGGTCTCCTGGGGTAGAGCCCTGGCCAGAGAGCCCCGGAGGAACCAGAGACAGGTGGTTGTCCAGGGAACCTAGGAGATTGTGGCCTAGGCCGAGTGAGTGTCGGCCTGGGAAGGGCCCTCCGAGGAGAGTGGGGAGGGTGAGGCTGGAGGCCTGGGAAGGGGTGAGGAGGGAAGTGGCAGGGCTGGGTTTGAGGGTGAGGGGGGGCAGGGGGAGGCAGAGGGATGGGGTGCGGGGGTGGAGAAGGGAGTTGCATATGGTCAGGGCCTCAGTGCAGAAGGAGGACACCTGAGGAGAGGGGCAGAAACAGAGACACAGATGGAGAGTAAGATCAGTAAGCAAGTGCATTCCAAAGGTCACTAATTCCAGTACATTTAACTATGGACAAAAATTTGCCTGAGCAAAATAAACAAAAAGGAGAAAATAACCGTACAGGTGGAAAATACTCCTACGATATATACACACATTTTCCGAGAGTATCTCTAAACATGTCTAACTAGTCAACAGCCTGAGTGTAACACGACACCGCAAAACTCTTGTTGACTCTCCCAAAACATTCCTTATATTCACAGTTAACTTGATTGCCAACAGTTTTCCTTTTTCAAGACAAAACCTGATTGCTGACCTGCAAAACATTTTTTGGGGACTATAACAACAGTGGACGAATTAAACAAATACCAAAAGATAGTTTTTGGGGAGCGTTTTCCTTTAAATATAGTGAATTCGTAAAGTATTCTGACCCCTTCACTATGTTACAGCCTTATTCTACAAATGAATTAAATGAAGAAAAAAATCTCACCAATCTACTACACACAATACCCTATAATGACAAAGTAAAAACAGGTTATGTATTTATTGCAAACAAATTTAAAAAAACTGAAATACCTTATTTACATAAGTATTCAGACCCTTTGCTATGAGACTCGAAATTAAACTCAGGTGCATCCTGTTTTCATTGATCACCATTGAGATGTTTCTACAACTTGATTGGAGTCCACCTGTGGTCAATTAAACTGATTGGACATGATTTGGAAAGGCACACCTGTCTATATACAGTGAGGCAAAAAAGTATTTAGTCAGCCACCAATTGTGCAAGTTCTCCCACTTAAAAAGACGAAAGAGGCCTGTAATTTTCATCATATGTACACTTTAACTATGACAGACAAAATGAGAAAAGAAAATTCCAGAAAATCACAGTATAGGATTTTTAATTTATTTATTTGCAAATTATGGTGGGAAATAAGTATTTGGTCAATAACAAAAGTTTTCCACCATAATTTGCAAATAAATTCATTAAAAATCCTACAATGTGATTTTCTGGATTTTTTTCTCTCATTTTGTCTGTCATAGTTGAAAGTGTACCTATGATGAAAATTACAGGCCTCTCTCATCTTTTTAAGTGGGAGAACTTGCACAAATGGCGGCTGACAATACTTTTTTGCCCCACTGTATGGTCCCACAGTTGACAGCGCATGTCAGAGCAAAAACCAAGCCATGAGGTCGAAGGAATTGTCCAAAGAGCTCCGAGACAGGATTGTGTCGAGGCACAAATCTAGGGAAGTGTACCAAAACATTTCTGCAGCATTGAAGGTCCCCAAGAACACGGTGGCCTCCATCATTCTAAAATGGAAGAAGTTTGGAACCACTAAGACTCTTCCTAGAGCTGGCCATCCGACCAAACTGAGCAATCGTGGTAGAAGGGCCTTGGTCAGGGAGGTGACCAAGAACACAATGGTAACGACCACAGAGCTCTAGAGTTCCTCTGTGCGATGGGAGAACCTTCCAGAAGGACAACCATCTCTGCAGCACTCCACCAATCAGGCCTTTATGGTAGAGTGGCCAGATGGAAGCCACTCCTCAGTAAAAGGCACACGACAGCCCTCTTGGAGGCACCTAAAGGACTGAGAAACAATATTCTCTGGTCTGATGAAACCAAGATTGAACTCTTTGGCCTGAATGCCAAGTGTCATGTCTGGAGGAAACCTGGCACCATCCCTACGGTGAAGCATGGTGGTGGCAGCACCATGCTGTGGGGATGTTTTCCAGTAGCAGGGACTAGGAGACTAGTCAGGATCAATGGAAAGAGGAACGGAGCAAAGTACAGAGAGATCCTTGATGAAAACTCCAAAGAGCTCAGTACCTGACTGAGTTGAATGCTCACCTTCCAACAGGACAATGACCCTAAGCACACAGCCCAGACAACGCATGAGTGGCTTTGGGACAAGTCTCTGCATGTCGAGGCACAGGTTGGATGGGCAGCAACGCTCCCCATCCAACCTGACAGAGCTTGAGAGGATCTGCAGAGAAGAATGGGAGAAATTCCCCAAATACAGGTGTGCCAAGCTTGAAGCATCATACCCAAGAAGACTCAAGGCTGTAATCACTGCCAACGGGTCCTTCAACAAAGTACCGAGTAAAGGGTCTGAATACTTATGTACATGTGATAATAAGAAACTAACACATTGGCATAAAAAAAAAACTAAAAACCTGTTTATGATTTTTCATTATGGGGTATTGCGTGTAGATTGAGGGGAAACAATTGTTTTTAATCCATTTTAGAATAAGGCTGAAACGTAACAGTATGAGGAAAAGGTCAAGGTCAAGGGGTCCACAAACCATCGCCATTGGCTACCAACGTAATTAGAGCAGTAAAAATAAATGTTTCGTCATAACCATGGTATACCACAGCTGTCAGCCAATCAGCATTTAGGGCTACAACCACCAAGTTTATAAATATGGGGCGTGTGTTATACCAGTTAGTGTGTGTGGTGGAGTTGTGTGTGTATATTAGAATGTTTGTATTTCCAGTGTAATTGATGAGGCAGGAGAAATGTTTACTTGGTTGCTTAAACACAGACCAACAAAACAAAACACCAGGATGTCGACAGAGTCGTGTGTGAGAGACATTTAGCCCAGTCCATACCTACCCTTCTACTCACTCTCCCTCCCTCCCTCCATACCTACCCTTCTACTCACTCTCCCTCCCTCCCTCCATACCTACCCTTCTACTCACTCTCCCTCCCTCCATACCTACACTTCTACTCACTCTCCCTCCCTCCATACCTACCCTTCTACTCACTCTCCCTCCCTACCTACCCTTCTACTCACTCTCCCTCCATACCTACCCTTCTACTCTCCCTCCTTCCATACCTACCTACCCTTCTACTCTCCCTCCCTCCATACCTACCCTTCTACTCACTCTCCCTCCCCCCATACCTACCCTTCTACTCACTCTCCCTCCCTCCATACCTACCCACTCTCCCTCCCTCCACACCTCCATACCCTTCTACTCTCTCCCTCCCTCCATACCTACCTACCCTTCTACTCTCCCTCCCTCCATACCTACCTACCCTTCTACTCTCCCTCCCTCCCTCCATACCTACCTACCCTTCTACTCTCACTCCCTTCCTCCCTCCATACATACCAACCCTTCTACTCTCCCTCCCTTCCTCCCTACGCTTCTACTCTCCCTCCCTCCCTCCATACATACCTACCTACCCTTCTACTCCCCCTCCCTCCCTCCATACATACCTACCTACCCTTCTACTCCCCCTCCCTCCATACCTACCTACCCTTCTACTCCCCCTCCCTCCATACCTACCTACCCTTCTACTCCCCCTCCATATCTAAATGCTGCATCCAGTGTGTGTGTGTGTGTGTGTGGGGGGGATGGAGGTCCCTGCCTGTGCAGTACCTGCATGCATATTTCCCCCTACCTTCAGGCTCCGATCCCTGCGTCCGTGACTGAGTATGGACACCGTACAGGTGAGGGGTGGGGGCCATCGAGGTGGGGGCACTAGGACCAGGGCTAGGAGCAGACGGTACAGCTCCCTACGAGGGAGGGCACTACCGTATTGACCACTAACACCCCCAGCCCCACAGTCTCCCCCGTGCTGCTGCTGCAGGCGTACACACAACGGGAGGACGACATCGTGTAGACGCTGGGGGGAGAGAGACAGAGAAGGCATTAACACACACAGTATCATAAACACCATGGGGAAGGTTTATAGAAGAATACAACACACACAGTATCATAAACACTATGGGGAAGGTTTATAGAAGAATACAACACACACAGTATCATAAACACTATGGGGAAGGTTTATAGAAGAATACAACACACACAGTATCATAAACACTATGGGGAAGGTTTATAGAAGAATACAACACACACAGTATCATAAACACTATGGGGAAGGTTTATAGAAGAATACAACACACACAGTATCATAAACACTATGGGGAAGGTTTATAGAAGAATACAACACACACAGTATCATAAACACTATGGGGAAGGTTTATAGAAGAATACAACACACACAGTATCATAAACACTATGGGGAAGGTTTATAGAAGAATACAACACACACAGTATCATAAACACTATGGGGAAGGTTTATAGAAGAATACAACACACACAGTATCATAAACACTATGGGGAAGGTTTATAGAAGAATACAACACACACAGTATCATAAACACCATGGGGAAGGTTTATAGAAGAATACAACACACACAGTATCATAAACACTATGGGGAAGGTTTATAGAAGAATACAACACACACAGTATCATAAACACTATGGGGAAGGTTTATAGAAGAATACAACACACACAGTATCATAAACACTATGGGGAAGGTTTATAGAAGAATACAACACACACAGTATCATAAACACTATGGGGAAGGTTTATAGAAGAATACAACACACACAGTATCATAAACACTATGGGGAAGGTTTATAGAAGAATACAACACACACAGTATCATAAACACTATGGGGAAGGTTTATAGAAGAATACAACACACACAGTATCATAAACACTATGGGGAAGGTTTATAGAAGAATACAACACACACAGTATCATAAACACTATGGGGAAGGTTTATAGAAGAATACAACACACACAGTATCATAAACACTATGGGGAAGGTTTATAGAAGAATACAACACACACAGTATCATAAACACTATGGGGAAGGTTTATAGAAGAATACCACACACACAGTATCATAAACACTATGGGGAAGGTTTATAGAAGAATACAACACACACAGTATCATAAACACTATGGGGAAGGTTTATAGAAGAATACAACACACACAGTATCATAAACACTATGGGGAAGGTTTATAGAAGAATACAACACACACAGTATCATAAACACTATGGGGAAGGTTTATAGAAGAATACCACACACACAGTATCATAAACACTATGGGGAAGGTTTATAGAAGAATACAACACACACAGTATCATAAACACTATGGGGAAGGTTTATAGAAGAATACAACACACACAGTATCATAAACACTATGGGGAAGGTTTATAGAAGAATACAACACACACAGTATCATAAACACTATGGGGAAGGTTTATAGAAGAATACAACACACACAGTATCATAAACACTATGGGGAAGGTTTATAGAATACCACACACAGTATCATAAACACTATGGGGAAGGTTTATAGAATACCACACACAGTATCATAAACACTATGGGGAAGGTTTATAGAATACCACACACAGTATCATAAACACTATGGGGAAGGTTTATAGAATAATACAACACACACAGTATCATAAACACTATGGGGAAGGTTTATAGAAGAATACAACACACACAGTATCATAAACACTATGGGGAAGGTTTATAGAAGAATACAACACACACAGTATCATAAACACTATGGGGAAGGTTTATAGAAGAATACAACACACACAGTATCATAAACACTATGGGGAAGGTTTATAGAAGAATACAACACACACAGTATCATAAACACTATGGGGAAGGTTTATAGAAGAATACAACACACACACAGTATCATAAACACTATGGGGAAGGTTTATAGAAGAATACAACACACACAGTATCATAAACACTATGGGGAAGGTTTATAGAAGAATACAACACACACAGTATCATAAACACCATGGGGAAGGTTTATAGAAGAATACAACACACACAGTATCATAAACACTATGGGGAAGGTTTATAGAAGAATACAACACACACAGTATCATAAACACTATGGGGAAGGTTTATAGAAGAATACAACACACACACAGTATCATAAACACTATGGGGAAGGTTTATAGAAGAATACAACACACACAGTATCATAAACACTATGGGGAAGGTTTATAGAATACCACACACAGTATCATAAACACTATGGGGAAGGTTTATAGAAGAATACAACACACACACAGTATCATAAACACTATGGGGAAGGTTTATAGAAGAATACAACACACACAGTATCATAAACACTATGGGGAAGGTTTATAGAAGAATACAACACACACAGTATCATAAACACTATGGGGAAGGTTTATAGAAGAATACAACACACACAGTATCATAAACACTATGGGGAAGGTTTATAGAAGAATACAACACACACACAGTATCATAAACACTATGGGGAAGGTTTATAGAAGAATACAACACACACAGTATCATAAACACTATGGGGAAGGTTTATAGAAGAATACAACACACACAGTATCATAAACACTATGGGGAAGGTTTATAGAAGAATACAACACACAGTATCATAAACACTATGGGGAAGGTTTATAGAAGAATACAACACACAGTATCATAAACACTATGGGGAAGGTTTATAGAAGAATACAACACACACAGTATCATAAACACTATGGGGAAGGTTTATAGAAGAATACAACACACAGTATCAGAAACACTATGGGGAAGGTTTATAGAATACAACACACACAGTATCATAAACACTATGGGGAAGGATTATAGAAGAATACAACACACAGAACTGACCTTGTGTATGTCTTCCTTCAGCAGAGTTCCACTGGTCAGTATGATCTGTCTCAGTGCTGTAAAGGAGAGAGAGTCAATGGTCCTGTACTCTCACCACAGCACGGCTAGTCAAGATATCATTCACCTGTCTGTAATGCTACAAATATTCACTGGCAACATGACTCAGAAAAATACAATTAAAAGACAACCAAAATCATTTATTTAGTTTACACTTCTCTAAAAATGGAACTGCATGAGATAAACCCCCGCCCCCTCACCTCTGAGTGCAGACACGCATGTGTCCTGATTGGCCAGCGAGTCTCCTTTCCTCTGCAGAGAGGCTCCGCCCCCGTTGCCCATGCCCAATCCAGGCTTCCGGCTTTTAGGGCAGGGCTTGCTGGAAACCAGATCAGCCACTGTCGACTGGCCCGCACGGAGCTGAGGAGGGGTGGAGAGTGGAGAGAGAGAGCGAATGAGGTGGAGGGGAGAGAGAAGTGGAGGGGGAGAGAGAAGAAAGGAGGGGGATAAAAAGAAGGGAGGTTGGCGTTAGACAGACAGTGAGGCATTAGGAGGGTGAGTGAATAATGTTGACCAGAAGCAGTGCACTACATAGGGAATAGGTTTAATTTCAGACAGAGCCATAGTAATGACCATCCTAAGCTTTCGCCATTCCAATAAACCAATCAGATCTTATCACCCTGACAGAGTCCGCTCCCGGCGTGATGTCACCCAGCAGGTGGGCCAGTAGGATCTCGGAGTGGGTGGGGCTTCCCTGCAGCACACCAGCTGAGGCTCCTCCCACCTTGACCCAGAGTTCTAAGGTTCGGTACAGGGACACTCGCACTGCACTATGAGTCAAAGTAGAAACACATAGGAAACCAATTAAAATATTTAAATGTATGTGTGTGCGCGCGCATGTATGCGTTGTAAGTTACCTGAATGCTCGCTGTTGTCCCAGATTGGTTTCAGGTAGAGGGGTCCAGGCAGACAGAGTCTGAGAGAACAGTCTCTGTAACATACTTGAGTACTGCACCAACCCACTGCCTACACTGAGGAACATACAGCAGGGAGTAAGAAGAAATCAATCACTAAGTCCATCAGTCCACAAATGAATAAAACACACCCAATAAAACACTATTATTTTAAAAGCCAGCACTGGGGTAGCCCGAGTACCAGATCTGTATGTGTTGTCATGCCAACTCATTGCTTGACGACAAAATGACAGCAATGGAGTTGGCATGAGCACAACAGATGTGTTCTGCTGCATTACGGAGGTCGTTGCCTAGGCAACCAAAAACACATTTCCTTGTTTTCAGACAGGTTTTTGACTAGATGGGATACAGCTTGTCAGATTTGACCCAGCTAGCATTTGGGTTGCCTTCAGTAGAGTACTTACGCTGTGATGAGAGCATGCAGAACCTTTACAGTATGGTTGTGTATGGAAGGTAACACCAGCAGTCGCACAGACCCATCACCTGTTACATTCTGGAAGGCAAGACACGCAGAGATACACTAGTGGTCATACACCAACTACACGGTCGCTCAGTTCTTGTACATTCTGGAAGTCAACTCACTATGCTCTTGGAGCTAACGGCCAGGGCGCGACAGACCAGGTTGAGAACCTGCTGTACAGGCAAACGCACAGCAGAGGCCGGGTCCACACTGAGAGAAACAAATCACTGTCAAACACTCATCACTTACATAAACAAAATGGTACTTCTTTTTTTTTTTACTTGGAAAAGAGACCTTTTGGTTCAAATAGAAGGGTAGAGAAATAAAGGTAGGAGTGTGTATGTTTGAGTGTGTTAAAACACTATGTGCACCTACCCGAGGGTGTGTTTGAGTGTGTTAAAACACTATGTGCACCTACCAGAGGGTGTGTTTGAGTGTGTTAAAACACTATGTGCACCTACCCGAGGGTGTGTTTGAGTGTGTTAAAACACTATGTGCACCTACCCGAGGGTGTGTTTGAGTGCCAGGCAGACACCTCTGTATCTGTGTTGGAGCTGGAGGAGGACGAGGGGGTCCGTGTCGTCCAGGGGAGGGGAGGGGAGCTCTACACCTGGCCCCTCATATGGCACCATCCCTTCTAGACCACAGAAGAGAGAGAGAAAATCACATCAGATACTCATGACATGGATGGTCTAAGACCACCATGTTGTTCCAAGATTTCAGTTCATAGAAGTGTTATTTTACCGGACTCTGTGCTCTGGTAGAGCTGTGCCAGCATGCCATTGGCCGAGGCCAGCAGGCAGTGAAGCTGATTGGTCCATCCCTCGGCTCTACGCCCGCCTCCCCCTCTCTCCAAGACTCCGCCCAGACAAGGCAGACGACCATAACACTCACACGCCACCTCTTGGACTTCAGGGATGACACTGTCCATTTTGGATAGGAAACAGGCACCCAGCTTGTCCTGTTGAAGACTAATTGTCAGTGAAGAGGAAATTCCACAACAGTGGAAGGGCAGTGAAAGTAGATTTTTAAAAACTTGATCAAATGTGTATTTGTTTTTTTTCGGGGGGTTGGTAAGTGGTAAGTTTATAAAAACATGTAAGCTGCCACTCAAAAATAAGAAAATAAAGGGGTAAGAAATAAAGCTGAATAATAAAGTATGTATAAACAGGAAAATAAAACATAAAAAGAAGTGGGCCTCCATTCCTAAAATGTCTCGAACCATCACTGTCCATGATATCGGTAAGAGTACATATTCCACATTTGGACCAAAAGGCCACCATCCAGATCGCAGGACATTATTGTGTTATTGTTTTTAAATGTTGCACCAAATAGAAATGATGTGGTCAATAATAGGACCAAAGCTTAGTTTACACTGTTTAAGGGAAACATCATTGGAGACCAGTTCTTCCAGGGCCATAGGAGACACCAGACCTCTCTTTATACTCAGCCAGGGGGCAGAAGAGTAATGTCTAAACCAATTTAGGATGGAGAGAAATTCTAGTGCCTGGAAATACAATTTAAAGTTTAGTCCTCCAACGTATTTCCCTCTTTGGGTTCGCTTATGTGTCACATACATTTTAAACCGCATTATGGGATGTTATCCTAACAGCCAGAAGGGGGACTTGGGAAGCATTGAACTACAGAAATTCAGTCTTGGTAATATATTCCTATTCATTTTAACAACCGATATTCGGCTGGTTAAAGCAACCGGGACACAAGTCCATCTACCGAGGTGGAATTTTATTGATTTGAGCGTTGTAGGGATGGAATCTATTCCCAAATACTTCAAAACGGGAAACGATTGAGATTCCATAAGTAGAGATGGAGCCCTCCATCGGGGGATAGTAGGGCAGATTTGGTTAGATGTATTTTATAATTTGAGAGAGAGATGCAAGTATTAATACCAATGCCATTCAGCCCTTAGCCTTCATCAGAGTGGTTTACTACAAAGCAGGATCAATGATTTAGCTGCTAACTTGGATAAACAACCAGAAATAACTACTGATTTTGGGGTTCATTAAGAAAGCTAAACTTGGATATCTGTTTTTTGGTTGTTGATTTAATTAGACCATGCCTGAGATAAGCTTATCTTACAAAAAAGTTATTTCCTAACATTTAAGCAAGTTAGCTGGCTTGATCCTGCTTATTCGTATACCCCTCAGGGTGTCCTCATAAGAACACCAATTGGCAGAGACAGAAATACAACACAGTGTCTCCTAAACAAACAGAACACGAAAAGACAAGCATCTCATTTGTAATCTAATGAATGTGTGATGTGTACTACTCACCCTCAGGGAGCCACAGGCTCTGGGGTAGAAGGTCATACATGCAGTCATCCCCTCCATGGCTGCTAGATGAAACTGGCAGAGACAAAAACAAGTGTTTTCCAACCTGTAACTACAATTAGGAGTGTGGCGGTAATGAACTAACGCCAGCCAGGTTATGGTCACGCTTATTGACCGTTAATTAACATAAACACGTTTAGCATCTCCTGGTCTCCACATACAAGCCACTGATGCACACCTTTGGAACATCTACATTTTTTTTTTTAAGTTTAAAATATATATATATTCTAAAACATCACAAGAAATACGTTATTTATTTTAGTCAGGTCTAAAGAAACATTATGATGTGAAGAAAATGTATTTTAGAAGAACAGAATGTGAGTTGTCCTACTGTATGTTAATCTGGCTATGCTCCATGCCATAGGCTGTAGGCTTGTTCATTTAGCTGACAAGATATGCTGATAAGTCCTGTGGCATTCATTTATATTAAGATGATATTGTTCCCATTCCGGAGCGGGTGGCTATGTTGAGCGTAAACGTGATCATTTGAAACAGGTCCGATACACTAGATTTAGAGTTCCTTGGCAACTTCAGTTGTGACTGATACAAACCTTAGAAAAAACCATATGTGTGCTGCATGATGCGACTATAGACTAGTGACTAAATGAAGAGTGGGAATAAAAAGTTCCTGGTCTCCGGCTGCACAGCTGTTCTCTCATCAAGTGATCATATTTTCACCCATTAGACTATTCTCAATTTAAAAATTGCATCTTTACTAATATGTCAAATTTGTTTCGATTTTAGAATGGCCCATTATCAAATGGGTAAGAAAAGGGCAGGGGGGGAACAATGCATGTAGTGAACAGCAAAATAGTGAATGGAGGCCGCTTTCCCGCAGTTTAATGTGTCACACCGGGTCGTCTACTCTGGTTTTATAGCGAGCAGCCTTAAATACACTGCTCAAAAAATAAAGGGAACACTTAAACAACACAATGTAACTCCAAGTTAATCACACTTCTGTGAAATCAAACTGTCAGCTTAGGAAGCAACACTGACTGACAATACATTTCACATGCTGTTGTGCAAATGGAATAGACAACAGGTGGAAATTATAGGCATTTAGCAAGACACCCCCAATAAAGGAGTGGTTCTGCAGGTGGGGACCACAGACCACTTCTCAGTTCCTATGCTTCCCAGCTGATGTTTTGGTCACTTTTGAATGCTGGCGGTGCTTTCACTCTAGTGGTAGCATGAGACGGAGTCTACAACCCACACAAGTGGCTCAGGTAGTGCAGCTCATCCAGGATGGCACATCAATGCGAGATGTGGCAAGAAGGTTTGCTGTCTGTCAGTGTAGTGCCCAGAGCATGGAGGCGCTACCAGGAGACAGGCCAGTACATCAGGAGACGTGGAGGAGGCCGTAGGAGGGCAACAACCCAGCAGCAGGACCACTACCTCCGCCTTTGTGCAAGGAGGAGCACTGCCAGAGCCCTGCAAAATGACCTCCAGCAGGCCACAAATGTGCAAAGGTCTGCTCAAACGGTCAGAAACAGACCCCATGAGGGTGGTATGAGGGTCTGACGTCCACAGGTGGGGGGGGTTGTGCTTACAGCCCAACACCGTGCAGGACGTTTGGCATTTGCCAGAGAACACCAAGATTGGCAAATTCGCCAATTGCGCTCTTCACAGATGAAAGCAGGTTCACACTGAGCACGTGACAGACGTGACAGTCTGGAGATGCCGTGGAGAACGTTCTGCTGCCTGCAACATCCTCCAGCATGACCGGTTTGGCGGTGGGTCAGTCCTGGTGTGGGGTGGCATTTCTTTGGGGGGCTGCACAGCCCTCCATGTGCTCGCCAGAGGTAGCCTGACTGCCATTGGGTACCGAGACGAGATCCTCAGACCCCTTGTGAGACCATATGCTGGTGCGGTTGGACCTGGGTTCCTCCTACTGCAAGACAATGCTAGACCTCATGTAGCTGGAGTGTGTCAGCAGTTCCTGCAAGAGGAAGGCATTGATGCTATGGACTGGCCTGCCCGTTACCAAGACGTGAATCCAATTGAGCACATCTGGGACATCATGTCTCGCTCCATCCACCAATGCCACGTTGCACCACAGACTGTTGGCGGATGCTTTAGTCCAGGTCTGGGAGGAGATCCCTCAGGAGACCATCCACCACCTCATCAGGAGCATGCCCAGGCGTTGTAGGGAGGTCATACAGGCACGTGGAGGCCACACACACTACTGAGCCTCATTTTGACTTGTTTTAAGGACATTACATCAAAGTTGGATCAGCCTGTAGGGTGGTTTTCCACTTTAATTTTGAGTGCGACTCCAAATCCAGACCTCCATGGGTTGATAAATTTGATTTCCATTGATAATTGTTGTGTGATTTTGTTGTCAGCACATTCAACTTTGTAAAGAAAAAAGTAAATGAGAATATTTCATTCATTCAGATCTAGGATGTGTTATTTTAGTGTTCCCTTTATTTTTTTGAGCAGTGTATATTAGCAGCTGGAATCCTCGTCTTGTTAGTGAAAAACATCTAAACTCTGTTTTCACACGGCATTACATAAAGAAATGTCTAGGCTAAAAAGAAAACATATTTCACGTCACACATCAACTGCTGGGCGACAGGTGATGTTTCACCAAAACTCTATACATCATGGGCTCTGCAACCACACTGCTGTGATTACCCAGTGCTTCATTTGGGAAAGCAGGTGAAATCTGTTCCAGAAACATTGTACGTTTTCACAACTAAACAGATTTAAATAAACTACTGACGGCCCCTCTCTCTGCATCCTCAAGAAAGGAACGAAGGAGAGAGAGGAGAAGGAAATGCATGCGAAAGCTCTAACATGTGGATGGATACTACAGAGATACTAAATAATTTAGAGGAAAAACAAAAAGAACTTGAGGAACTTATTCAAGAACGATCTAATGTAAACTATTAAAAAAATAAAACAAACTGGATGGAATATGGAGAAATAAATGCACTAAAGTCTTCCTGAATCTCCAATACAGGAACGCTAACAAAAATAATTTGCAGAAACTTCAGTAACGAGTTATTATATTTTAAAAGAGGAAGCCAATTATTTTAGGCAGATGTTCTCTTTTCCGCCTCATCCTTTCCCACTGAATGAAGATTATGGTAAGGAATTCTTTCCAAATAATATTTTAAAAAATGGAAAATTAACAAATGTACAGAAACAGTGTGAATGCCAAATTATAGAGGAAGAACTTCTTGAGGCTATAAAATCCTTTCAGTCTGGAAAAACCCCAGGGCTTGAAGGCATACCAATAGAGGTATATCAAGCATTTTTTGATATACTAAAAGCTCCATTGTTAGATTGTTTAACTACTCCTATAGAAATATAGAAATGGTAGTCTGTCAGGTACTCAGCAGGAAGGTCTGATTTCATCTATTATTAAAACAAGACCCAGATGGCAAATATAAAGACCCCGTCTATCTAAAAAACTGGAGGCCCCTTACACTTCAATGGTGTGATGCAAAAATACTAGCAAAATGCATAGCACTCAGAATTAAAAAGGGTTTTACCAGGTATTGTTCATCCTGATCAGACAGGTTTTTTACATGGACGATACATTGGAGATATTATTTGACAACTACTGGAAATAATAGAACATCATGAAACATATAAGAAGCCAGGACTGGTATTTATAGCGGATTTTGAAAAGGCATTTGATAAAGTAAGACAGTATTTTATTTAAAAATGCCTGGATTTTTTCAATTTCGGTAATTCTCTTATAAAATGGTTAAGAAATAATGTATAGCAACCCCAGATGTAAAATAGTAAATAACGGCTACTTGTCAGAGAGTTTTGAATTGTCAAGAGGAGTTAAACAAGGGTGTCCCCTGTCACCACATCTATTCGTTATGGCCATCAAAATGCTAGCTATTAAAATCAGATAACAACATTAGAGGATTAAAAATCCAAGGCTTAAAAACAAAGGTGTCCATGTATGCCGATAACTCAAGTTTTATATTAAGTCCGCAAGCTGCAATGTCTCATTGAAGATCTAGATAACTTTTCTGTACTTTCTGGACTAAAATCTAATTGTGATAAGTGTACAATACTACATATTGGATCCTTAAAAAAATACAACATTTAAATTACCCTGCAGTTTACCTATAAAAACGGGCTGATGGAGAAGTAGACATACTCGGTATTCATATCACAAAATATATAATAAACTCTCCACAATGAATTTCAATAGAAAACTTGTAAAATAGACAAAATCCTGCCACCATGGAGAGGTAAATACCCGTCTATTGATGGAAAAATTGCCCTGATTAACTCCTTAGTCATATCTCAGTTTACTCACTTACTTATGGCGCTGCCTATTCCTGATAAAATCCTGCCTATTCATTTTTCAAATCATATCAGCAACAAATATTTTGCTTTATCTGGGACGCTAAACCAGACAAAATAAAACATGCCTATCTATATAATAAATATGAATTGGGTGGGTTGAGATTATTAAATATAAAAGCACTTAACCTCTAAAAGCTTCACTTATTCAAAAGTTTTATTTGAACCCTAAATGGTTCTCAAGTAGATTATTAAGAAAAGCTCATCCATTGTTTAGAAATGGCCTTTTTGCCTTTGTGCAGATTGCCATGTCTCATTTTCAATTAATTGAAAATTATACTTTGAAAAAAGTCCCTCTTTTTTTCAAACAAGCAGAGCTGAATACGAGGAGATGGGTGGCAGCGGGAGGAGGAACTGGTCTGTCTGTATACCATTTTCATTTGAGGACCAGGATGTTGACAACTGTGCCAAACAGACTGCAAAATAGTTGGGAAGAGATTTTTGAGGTACCGATTCCATGGTACATAAATATATAAAACAACGCAAGATTCAAGACTCTGTGCTTTTCAGCTAAAATTATTATATAGAATCCTTGCCACCAACAAAATGTTGAATATTTGGGGCATATAAATCGTCGAAGCTCTGCAGATCTTGTTGTGAGGATACAGAATCAATAGACCATCTATTTTGGTATTTCCCTCAGGTAGCCTGTTTCTGGTCCCAGGTTCAGGAATGGCTGAAAATGCATAGCATTGATCTAAAATTGGCCCTAGAAATAGGAGATCTGGAGAGACCGGGTCAGTCAATTACTAATATACTAATACTCTTAGCAAAAGTATTTATCTTCAACTCGCAATCTGTGGATTCTATTCGATGAGATAGATTGACATTGTACATTAAACATCACAGTATAGTTGAAAGATGTGTTGGCCAGCAAAGTGGGTGGCCAGCAGAGATAGATGGGATGGGCTGAGGGAAGCTGAGGGTTGGTATGTGGAATTGGAGACAAGTGGGAGTGGAGTTGCTGTGTGAGAAATAGAATGATGGTCAAAGATAAAAGTAAATCAAAAATGTTTTAAAAAGTCTAATAAATCATAGTAAAAAGTACATTTGAATGACACTAAGTGGCAGTGTTTTTACAACTAATGTCGGTTTGCCTGAGGCTAATGCCATTCAGGTGTTTGTACACATGCATATACACACACTCATTCAAATAAACACATACAAGAACACACACATTTATAAAAAAAATAAAAATATATTTTAACTAGGCAAGTCAGTTAAGACCACATTCTAATTTTCAATGACGGCCTAGGAACGGTGGGTTAACTGCCTTGTTCAGGGGCAGAACAACAGATTTTTAACTTGTCAGCTCGGGGATTCAATCTTGCAACGTTCCGGTTACTAGTCCAACGCTCTAACCACCTGCCTTACATTGCACTCCACGGGACTGCGTGGCAGGCTGACTACCTGTTACGCGAGTGCTGCAAGAAGCCACGGTGAGGTGCTAGCTAGCATTAAACTTATCTTATAAAAAACAATAACAATCACTAGTTAACTACACATGGTTGATGATATTACTAGTTGGCGTTGGCGTTTTTTGGTCCTCCAATAATCGGTATCGGCGTTTAGAAATCGTAAACGGTCGACCTCTACTACCAACACATGTCCAGAGTGCATAAGAGGAGATTACCGTGACTCAACGGTCGACCTCTACTACCAACACATGTCCAGAGTGCATAAGAGGAGATTACCGTGACTCAACGGTCACCTGGAATTTGACTGTGGTCATGACTGACGGTGTGGCGGAAATACGGTCACTGCAACAGTCCTACCAACAATCTGAAACATTCTACAAACATTCTACAACAAAATCTTGCAGATTTTGCCACCATCCCAATTTACTTCAAACGGTATCCTTCAGCCTACGCAATTACAGCGCTTGAAGTGGAATTAAATAGGTGCAGGTACTCATTTTGAGTGTTGGTACTCATATTTTACAGCCAATATTCCATAAGAACTGCTGGTACTGGAGCTGTTGAAAATTAGGAGGTGCCAGAACTCAGTACCAATGTGTACTGGCCCAATTTAAGCGTTAGTCTTACCTCAGACTTGAGGCCTAGCAGGGAGGTGAGGATCCCCAGGATAGAGTTGAGGCCCACCTCCCTGGCCAGCTCAGGTAGCTGGGAGGAGTACTGGAGCAGGTCCTGGAGAACACCCACCGCTAGCTGGATGGATGGGAGAGGGGCCTGGGACTGAGAGAGAGACTAAATGTTTTAAGTGTGAAAAGGAATACATTTAGCTCTCGAGTTGAAGACCATAGCAAAACGTTTTGCTACAGTCTGCGACTAATCGATACACCCCAGCTCTTTCTGACGTCCCCATGATTTCAGATGAGAAAGAGGTATTTTATTTCTTTGTGTTGTGCAGGTTTGATTTGTCTCATTGTGAATGTTTTGGACCGATGAAGTTACTAGT
Source organism: Oncorhynchus masou masou (assembly GCF_036934945.1). Lineage (NCBI taxonomy): Eukaryota > Metazoa > Chordata > Actinopteri > Salmoniformes > Salmonidae > Oncorhynchus > Oncorhynchus masou. The sequence continues at coordinate 13,221,432 of NC_088234.1, read as the reverse complement.
TACAAGACCTGCATTTCTTAATTGAGGGGTGTACTTATTACACCGATTCTGTTGCAAAACATTTAGAGTTTTAAATTGGACATATTCAGGTTGGTCCTCATTTTATTATGTTTGTGCTGTTTGCATCCATTTGGTTCTGAAACAATAAACAATTACCTTTGCAAGAAATAATGAATACACCCCAGATGTTTGCCATAGGTGTGTGTTTATGGTGAAAGTCTACAGGTGTTTCCAGTCCATACATGTGTATCTTACCTGTATGACCTGCTGTAGGGACCTTAGCCAAGACAGACAGTGTTGCTGGAACACATCGCTAGAACTATCCTTGACCAACACTGACAGCAGACACAGGCCCTCAAACCTGGTTTTGCTGTTTCCGAGTTTGGCATTGCTGAGTCCCACGAGACCACCAACTGCTGCCGAACTCTGGGGGTTAGAAGCGGAGCGAGAAGTAAGAGACAGGAACCAGGCGATCGACCCTACTATACACACTTCGGAAGCAAAACTTCAATATAGTTAGCTATGTAGCAAGCTATATAGCTATGACACAACAGTAAACGGGAAAACAAAGACTAGCACGAGTCCATTGCATTGGAACAGATGCTACGGACTGGCGCCGATGGGATGCTGCCATCCGTGGCTACTTCCAATAATAGCTGGCTAATTTTACCTGAGTCGAAACCACTCCATGCTCCCGGTAATTTGCTAAAAGTGCAGGTAAATATTCGGGCCGCTGCTCTTTCAGAACAGACAACAGACCCTCGGTTAACCGCATATTGGCGGGGCCATGCATCCAAGCCGCTGTTGCAGCCATCTTGCCACTTCGCCACGCTACAACGTCATCATTGTACGACGGAAATATTTACGCACCTAATGTGTTGACGTTATTTCTATGCGCCCTTTCTCAGAAGGGCTTTTGATGATGTTCGCTTTCTTTAGTGTGTGGGTTTGACACGAATGAGTTTGGCAGCATTTTGGATTAATGCATTGAGTTAACAAACTGTTAGCTACGATATTGTGCCGTAGCCGTTTCTGTGAAGATTCGTTTCTCTGATTGTATTACTCCCAGTGAGTGAAAGTGATGGCGAATGACCGACTGAGAGCTTTGGAGGAGGTTGAGAATCAAATTGCAACGATTCTGCAGTGCGCCGGTTAGTAGCTACCGTTACTTAGTGTATAACGTTATCCCTGCCGGCAGCAACAACTGTTCAACTACTCTGTAATAAGAAACACGTACCTAGCTAGCTATATATTCCACCTGGGCACAGACGTCAGTTCAACGTCTGGTTTTGATTTACATCTGGTACACCTGGTTGAGTGAAATCAACAAAACATTTCACAGTGTAATTGGATTTACGTTAAAAGTTTAAAACAATACGAAATTACCTTAAGTTCATGACTTTGCAAATCTAATTCGTCTTCTTCGTTGATTCTACATCATCACATGGATTTGTTTATGACTTGGAAACGACGTTTATTTAACTAGTTTTTGCCCAGTGGGTTAGCTCTGATCCATAGTGCCCAGTGGGTTAGCTCTGATCCATAGTGCCCAGTGGGTTAGCTCTGATCCACAGTGCCCAGTGGGTTAGCTCTGATCCACAGTGCCCAGTGGGTTAGCTCTGATCCATAGTGCCCAGTGGGTTAGCTCTGATCCATAGTGCCCAGTGGGTTAGCTCTGATCCATAGTGCCCAGTGGGTTAGCTCTGATCCACAGTGCCCAGTGGGTTAGCTCTGATCCATAGTGCCCAGTGGGTTAGCTCTGATCCACAGTGCCCAGTGGGTTAGCTCTGATCCATAGTGCCCAGTGGGTTAGCTCTGATCCACAGTGCCCAGTGTGTTAGCTCTGATCCACAGTGCGGCTTGCTGGACCAGAGCTAGCTGTACCTGTGTCATGTTCCGTATAACTAGTTAGCTGTAGGTAGCCACACATTTATTCTATTAGAAATAGAGCTCTCGAAGGAATAGGCATTCATTTTCGCTCGATTATCTCTATATCTGTAGACTAGACTACTCTTTGATAATGTTGATTTCTGTGCTCATATTCTGACTCCTGCAGGTAACATTGCCTGGAGATGTTAAAGACAAGCACAATGTCAGTATCTGTACGTAAATACATATATGCCTAATACTGTTTACTGTGTTAATCTTCTCTAGGTAACATCGTGTTGGAGCTGTCTAAAGACAAGCACAATGCCAGTTTCCTGGACAGACAGCTTAGTCAGTTTACTGGCTCGGTCAGCAGAGTGGAGACTGAACTCAGCTCACAGATCAAATACCTCACACAGGTAGGACAAAGAAGAGACAGACACACAGACTGACACAAACATGCGTGGCCTTGCACACAGACACACACATGGTGTGCCACACCGGGAACTGAAACATAGAAATGTAACTTGCCAGTGTAGATATGACTCCAATTATGTGACTATACTATAGCCTATTGGCTTTTCTAAGTACAATAGTAGCATAGATTATTTCTGCATCAAAGTTATGCATATTTCATATTCATCTAGTAGTGTAGCATTCTGCGAGTCAGAACGGCCCACATTCACCTGGTAGTGTAGCATTCTGCTAGTCAGAACGGCCCACATTCACCTGGTAGTGTAGCATTCTGCTAGTCAGAACGGCCCACATTCACCTGGTAGTGTAGCATTCTGCTAGTCAGAACGGCCCACATTCACCTGGTAGTGTAGCATTCTGCTAGTCAGAACGGCCCACATTCACCTGGTAGTGTAGCATTCTGCTAGTCAGAACGGCCCACATTCACCTAACTGAACACTTACATTTCTCCCTTTCACACACTGCCTTCTCTCTCTCTCTCCCCTGCAGGTTGCCACAGGCCAGCCCCACGAAGGCTCCACATACTCAGCTAGGAAGGACTGTCAGATGGCCCTGAACAGAGCAGAGTACGCCAGGGTCAAACTGGGAGAGCTGGGACGCACCTGCGAAGTCATGCTGGATCCACAACCCTGAGAGAAAACAGTCACACCAGAACGATTGGTCGGGAGACGCAGTAGGTGGACATTTCCATGACTTGTTGTCACCGTGGTGTGTTAGCACCACCTGCCGCAGAGAGATGGGGTCTGAAATACTTTTGTTTTTCATTTTTATATGATATTAGTCAGAAAATGTATCTGGCTATGTTTTGTAATAAAGTTAGTGTTTCATTACATTTCCCTATTTGTTTGATACATTCCTTCATATTGTATACACACAGTACACACTAACAAATAAACACACTGAAACCTGTTTTGTATGTTAACTGTTTTTAAAAATGGACATTTTCTAAAATGCAGTACAAAATAAAGAAGCGACATATATTCTCCAATGCTTTTAAACCTTTTTACATTTTTTTTTCATTGTGATTTTGTTACATTTTATTGACTAAAATAACATATTGCTTATACAGTATCTTGGTTTCCTTAATAACAATATACTTTGTCTTACTTTATCTGTGAATTTATTAAATTATCAGGTAGCGTTTAAGTATAGTTCTCTATGAATCTCAATTTTAGCAGTAGTAATAGTTGTAGTAGCTTAAAATTGTCCTTAAAAGAAAATATAAATCTTGACTCAATAGTTACACAATAGTCTACAAACCAACATGATTCCGTGCATTTCCATGGATACCTCAACTAAGGTGGAAGGGGGAAAAAAATAGAAGATCTTTGTTTTTAAAAGGGAAGTTAAGTATTTTACTGAGTGTTTTAGATGGTTCCTCAACCTAAAAGTTGTCTATGGGGAAACTAATCCACGGTTAAGTTGTGAAATACTGAAATTCCACTAAGTTTTTTTGTCTTTTGCAACACTTGACCGGTTTACAGACCGACAAAGACCATCACCATTCAGATTGACAAACAAAGGAAAATCTGGTAACACAACTACCTGAAGTGGTTTCTTGCAAAGTCTTATAATGCCTTAAACATTCATAGCACCTTATGATGCAGTGATATAACTGAATATTAAAGCAGCCACAAGAGGCCCCCTTAGCTGTGACATGATCAATATATGACAGCCTTATTTCCCTTGCACAGTTTCATCATCCATTGTGGCTGTTTATAAGGGTGCTATGAAGGTTCATAAGGCATACCGATTCATAAGAGGCCACTTTAAATACAAAATAGCTCATTGTAACATTTACATGGTCCCTACGAGAGGTTCTGAATGTTCTACATCACTAAATTGTTCATAAATGTTTTAAGACACTGCATTTTTCGAATGCCATGCGTCAATTCATTCATAACATGAACACAGTGTGACCTTTATTACCTTCTTATGAACCTTTATAACCTAATTGTGAAGCTTCATGACCAGTGTGTTGTGATTGACATCACACCCATAGAAATATAATTACAAGAAGGGAAATAAACATGACTTGAATGGAGATGTCAATTCTAGAAATTCTCTTTCTACGATTACACCCTGTTCCCATGACGTCATCATCTGGGTGTTAGTAACAGTATGATGCTCATAGAGGGGTAAAAACTAATGTGCAATATTGTTTGTTATTGTGACTATCAATATTAATCTCATTAACCATGGACAATTGTTGATGGGTTTACACAAGTTGAATGAGGCCACACATTTCATGTTAAGAAAGAACATTATTGTCATTGAACCAAAATGGCGATGGCTACAATCAATTCAACACTTTTCATAAGAAGATGTGATCAGTGTTGTTACATTGCATTTGCTGGCTTAGTCATTTGTTCCTCTTGGCTTGCCATAGTTGAAGCTTGTCCCGTTTTGAAATGGTACATTAGGTGGGAAGTTGTCCCCTTTCCAATCTGATAAATGAGCCAAGTGTCAATCGATCAATCAATCCTCTCTATCTAGCTTCATTCTGCACCTAAACTCCTTTACAGGCATTCAATATACCCATAACTGACAGCAAAGTACTCTGTAATAGCCTATGAAGTGTCTACAATCTAGATTATACAGTAGTAGCCCATTTTTTCATATCCTGGTCCCAAGGAGCCCCTGGTTATTCTCATTTTCTATACAATTCAAAACAGAACTTATTTATCCAACTTAAAGTGGACTTATGAAACTACATTCAATTGATGAAGTATGTTTAAATTAAGTTGATAGATAATTGTAAGTTAACTGAATGAAAAAGTTTCAGAACTAAGACCAGCATACTAAGGGGTCCTTGAGAACCTGGATTTGGGATTCTGTGACTGATTATCCTATAAACTGGGATTCTATGACTGGTTATCCTATAAACTGGGATTCTATGACTGATCATCCTATAAACTGGGATTCTGTGACTGATCATCCTATAAACTGGGATTCTGTGACTAATTATCCTATAAACCGTGGGATTCTATGACTGGTTATCCTATAAACTGTGGGATTCTGTGACTGATTATCATATAAACTGGGATTCTGTGACTGATTATCCTATAAACTGGGATTCTATGACTGGTTATCCTATAAACTGGGATTCTGTGACTGATCATCCTATAAACTGGGATTCTGTGACTGATTATCCTATAAACTGTGGGATTCTGTGACTGATTATCCTATAAACTGTGGGATTCTGTGACTGATTATCCTATAAACTGTGGGATTCTGTGACTGATTATCCTATAAACTGGGATTCTGTGACTGATTATCCTATAAACTGGGATTCTGTGACTGATTATCCTATAAACTGTGGGATTCTGTGACTGATTATCCTATAAACTGTGGGATTCTGTGACTGATTATCCTATAAACTGGGATTCTGTGACTGATTATCCTATAAACTGTGGGATTCTGTGACTGATTATCCTATAAACTGGGATTCTGTGACTGATTATCCTATAAACTGTGGGATTCTGTGACTGATTATCCTATAAACTGTGCTCGGTCATTGGACTGCAATGTTCTATAGTGAACACCTATTGGCTGTTGAGTTGAACGGAACAGTACGAATATTTACAGCAGTTGGTTCATATCACCTATGACTTTTTAATAATAAAAAATAAAACAATGTCTTAGGAATAAAATACAAATAATGGCAACATTGAAGTACGTATATATCTCTGGTGATTATTACAACAAAAATAAAACGTTTTTTTCTCCATTAATTTCCCTCCCACCCCTTCCCTCCCACCCCTTTCCTCCCTCCCACCCCTTCCCTTCCTTCCCTCCCACCCCTTCCCTCCCACCCCTTTCCTCCCTCCCACCCCTTCCCTTCCTTCCCTCCCACCCCTTCCCTCCCACCCCTTCTCTCCCACCCCTTTCCTCCCACCCCTTTCCTCCCTCCCACCCCTTCTCTCCCACCCCTTCCCTCCCACTCCTTTCCTCCCTCCCACCCCTTATCTCCCACCCCTTCTCTCCCACCCCTTCCCTCCCACCCCTTTCCTCCCACCCCTTTCCTCCCACCCCTTTCCTCCCACCCCTTCCCTCCCACCCCTTTCCTCCCACCCCTTTCCTCCCACCCCTTTCCTCCCACTCCTTTCCTCCCTCCCACCCCTTTCCTCCCACCCCTTTACTCCCACCCCTTTACTCCCACCCCTTCCCTCCCACTCCTTCCCTCCCACTCCTTTCCTCCCTCCCACCCCTTCCCTCCCACTCCTTTCCTCCCTCCCACCCCTTCCCTCCCACTCCTTTCCTCCCTCCCACCCCTTCTCTCCCACCCCTTTCCCCCCACCCCTTTACTCCCACCCCTTCCCTCCCACTCCTTTCCTCCCTCCCACCCCTTCCTTCCCTCCCACCCCTTCCTTCCCTCCCACCCCTTTCCTCCCACCCCTTTCCCCCACCCCTTCTCTCCCACCCCTTTCTCCCACCCCTTCCCTCCCACTCCTTTCCTCCCTCCCACCCCTTCTGTCCCACCCCTTCCCTCCCACCCCCTTTCTCCTGCTCCCTACATTGGTGATTCTGATGATTGAGGCTGAAGTTTGATGCTGGTAGGTTTAAGAGGTTGGTCAATGTTAAACTTCGCACAATTGAGGTAGAAGTCACTCCCTAACCACAGATCTAGGATCAGATTACCCTACACCAGACTCAGTCCCGGGGCCCCTCTGGGAGCACGCTTTAGGTTTCCCCCCTGCACTACACAGCTGATTCAAATAATCAACTAATCATCAAGCTTTGATCATTTGAATCAGCTGTGTCGTGTTAGGGCAAAAAACAAAACATGTACCCCTTTGGGTCCAGAGGACCAAGTTTGAGAACCGCTGCCCTACACCAAAAGAATCTTACCCTGTATCAGTGGAGGGGGAAACGGCCACCTACAACCTCCTTTAAATACTCTATTAATAGACCTGCAGAAGACTACAGCTTTTCAAACACCAGGGGGCACCCTTTGTGAGCTGTCAAAAAAATATCCTTGGCTGATCTACCTGGTCGACCTGGTCGATCTGGTCGACCTGATCTACCTGGTTGACCTGGTCGATCAAAATGAATAAGATTATATTGACGTGGGGACCTGATCCTAGATCAGCATTCCTATTCCTCTTGAAAACCACAGCTTTATAATTGGCCCAGTACAGTACAGTAGGCTATCGTCATAGACATGAGCCCTAATCTTATTGACAGTTGGGTTCGATCAAACTGCCACCTGACCTACCAAGTAAACGACTTTGGGCAAATCATGAACGTGAAAAAATAGCTATTTATCGTGTTCAAGGCATCTGCTGAATGTAGGGTGTGTGTGTAGGTTCTGCTGCCTGAAGTCTCCTATGTAGTCCTTAACAGAATACACTGTCAGTACATACAATCACCTGCATCCTCACGCTGACTGCATCACACTCACACCCTCAGTGTAGCTGAACTACACTGAGACGCTCACTGTAGCTGACTGTAAGTACACTTTACATCCTGTGACAATAACTAAGTGCACTGCACACACAGGACTCTTACACACTCACTCTCTCACTGTGAGGATATGTCATCGTTTCACACTTGCCATAAAGGGTTAAAGTATTGAGTTACATATTGGGTATAATGGGTGTCAAGGATAAGGTAAAGGTGTAATAATAACAATATAATTACAGTGTAATAACTGGTTATAACTATGTCATAACAATGTAATTAACTAAACTATTAAACTCATGTTCCCTCTAAGTAGTTGTGCAGCATCGCAGTCCTGTACATTACAGTTACATATAGGATTGCCTAAATTCCCCAAACTTTCCTCAAAATTCCCAGGTTTTCCCAGAAATCTTGGTTGGATCTTGGTTGGAAGATTCCCAGAATCAGGAGAGAATAAGTTGGAAATCCAGATTCTTCTGACCAGAATTTTGGGAAAATCTGGGAATTTGGGGAATTTTGCAACCTTAGGTACATGGTATTCAATCATGTAAATAATGACAAATGTATATCTGTCGGTCTACCCACTTCTTATAAAGCTGGGACCTATAGAGCGTATAGAACATAGAACATCAACCCTGAATCAAAGAATGGATCCAAAACATATAGAAGGATTTCCTAAAACAGAGACTGTGGACTCGACACTCCTATAAATCCCTCCATCTCTCTCTCACATTCTCTCTGTTTCTCAAACAAACGCGTGACAAAACAAAGGAGTAGAAATGGAAAATCCCATCAAAGATGTACAAGAAAGACGAGAGAAGAAGAAGGAGAAGAAGAAGTAGAGGGGGGGGTGAAAAATAGAATACATATGAGTGCTCCTGCTCCCCCTTTCTGAAGTTGAGCCTACTGGCCTGGAGACAACACGAGACCAGGGACTCGCCTAGCACCTCTCCCCAGGTTCAGGTGCATGGTCCTGGGGGAGGGAGAGCTAGCACAAGTGGTCATCCTCATCCTTATCGTCCTTCGTTCCTTTCAGCCGCAGACGGGCAAAGTCCTCGAACACAAAGTCATCATCCTGAGAGAAATTACTGACAGAGAGATGGAGGTGGGATGAAGGGAGGGGGAACGAGGAAGAGAGATTAAAATTGTGTTCAACAAACAAGGTTACATTTAAATTTGAGATACACAAACACTTTCTCTCTCTTACTTGGTCTCAAACTCTATCAGGTTACTGCCAACTGGGGCATCTGTTTCTGGGACGACTGTGGGTGAAAGTAATGGCATTTCGAAACAGGTAAATATTCCCGCAAAACACTTTCCTAAAACATATGTTTCTCCATTAAACACACATTGGTCTGTACCTGATTGAGGTCTGGAGTTGGGTAGGTCAGAGGGTTTGGGGTGCATTAGAACAAAAGGCAGCTCCACCGAGACATCCCTGTACAGAGCACACACAGTTATGTTGGACCTGTGCCAGAACACACATTAGGCAGAGATTAACTGATACCCAGAGAACATTCCAGCGTAATCCAGGTGGAAACATTCACATACAACCACAACATAAATCTATGTTAGACAGTGTAGGAGCAAAGATGCAGCCTACCCTCCGTGGGACAACACTAGTTTGAGCGTGTGTGTGTGTGTGTGTGTAACGCACCCTCCGCGAGACACCACTAGTTTGACCTTGACTCTGTAGGACACCAGGATCCCCAGAACCTCCTTATTGGACACATCTTTCACTCTGGAACACATCAAACAGAACCTCTTACTGGACACATCTTTCACTCTGGAACACATCAAACAGAACCTCCTTAATGTATACATCTTTCACTCTGGAACACATCAAACAGAACCTCTTATTGGATACATCTATCACTCTGGAACACATCAAACAGAACCTCTTATTGGACACATCTTTCACTCTGGAACACATCAAACAGAACCTTCTTATTGGACACATCAAACAGAACCTCCTTATTGGATACATCTTTCACTCTGGAACACATCAAACATAACCTCTTATTGGATACATCTTTCACTCTGGAACACATCAAACAGACCCTCCTTATTGGATACATCTTTCACTCTGGAACACATCAAACAGAACCTCTTATTGGATACATCTTTCACTCTGGAACACATCAAACAGAACCTCTTATTGGATACATCTTTCACTCTGGAACACATCAAACAGAACTTCCTTATTGGACACATCTTTCACTCTGGAACACATCAAACAGAACCTCCTTATTGGAGACATCAAACAGAACCTCCTTATTGGAGACATCAAACAGAACCTCCTTATTGGATACATATTTCACTCTGGAACACATCAAACAGAACCTCCTTATTGGACACATCTTTCACTCTGGAACACATCAAACAGAACCTCTTATTGGACACATCTTTCACTCTGGAACACATCAAACAAAACCTCCTTATTGGACACATCTTTCACTCTGGAACACATCAAACAGAACCTCCTTATTGGAGACATCAAACAGAACCTCCTTATTGGATACATCTTTCACTCTGGAACACATCAAACAGAACCTTCTTATTGGATACATCTTTCACTCTGGAACACATCAAACAGAACCTCCTTATTGGAGACATCAAACAGAACCTCCTTATTGGATACATCTTTCACTCTGGAACACATCAAACAGAACCTCCTTATTGGACACATCTTTCACTCTGGAACGCATCAAACAGAACCTCTTATTGGATACATCTTTCACTCTGGAACACATCAAACAGAACCTCTTATTGGATACATCTTTCACTCTGGTACACATCAAACAGAACCTCCTTATTGGAGACATCAAACAGAACCTCCTTATTGGAGACATCAAACAGAACCTCTTATTGGACACATCTTTCACTCTGGAACACATCAAACAGAACCTCCTTATTGGAGACATCAAACAGAACCTCCTTATTGGAGACATCAAACAGAACCTCCTTATTGGACACATCTTTCACTCTGGAACACATCAAACAGAACCTCCTTATTGGAGACATCAAACAGAACCTCCTTATTGGAGACATCAAACATAACCTCCTTATTGGACACATCTTTCACTCTGGAACATATCAAACAGAACCTCCTTATTGGAGACATCAAACATAACCTCCTTATTGGACACATCTTTCACTCTGGAACACACCAAACAGACCTCCTTATTGGACACATCAAACAGAACCTCCTTATTGGAGACATCAAACAGAACCTCCTTATTGGACACATCAAACAGAACCTCCTTATTGGATACATCTTTCACTCTGGAACACATCAAACAGAACCTTCTTATTGGACACATCAAACAGAACCTCCTTATTGGATACATCTTTCACTCTGGAACACATCAAACAGAACCTCTTATTGGACACATCTTTCACTCTGGAACACATCAAACAGAACCTCCTTATTGGACACATCAAACAGAACCTCCTTATTGGACACATCTTTCACTCTGGAACACATCAAACAGAACCTCTTATTGGACACATCTTTCACTCTGGAACACATCAAACAGAACCTCCTTATTGGATACATCTTTCACTCTGGAACACATCAAACAGAACCTCTTATTTGACACATCTTTCACTCTGGAACACATCAAACAAAACCTCCTTATTGGACACATCTTTCACTCTGGAACACATCAAACAGAACCTCTTATTGGATACATCTTTCACTCTGGAACACATCAAACAGAACCTCCTTATTGGAGACATCAAACAGAACCTCCTTATTGGACACATCAAACAGAACCTCCTTATTGGACACATCAAACAGAACCTCCTTATTGGACACATCAAACAGAACCTCCTTATTGGACACATCAAACAGAACCTCCTTATTGGACACATCAAACAGAGCCTCCTTATTGGACACATCAAACAGAGCCTCCTTATTGGATACATCAAACAGAACCTCCTTATTGGACACATCAAACAGAACCTCCTTATTGGACACATCAAACAGACCTCCTTATTGGACACATCAAACAGAGCCTCCTTATTGGAGACATCAAACAGAGCCTCCTTATTGGACACATCAAACAGAACCAGACACAAACTAACACAACATTTAGAGACCAGAGGACAACTGCAGGCATGTACAGTGGGGCAAAAAAGTATTTAGTCAGCCACCAATTGTGCAAGTTCTCCCACTTAAAAAGATGAGAGAGGCCTGTAATTTTCATCATAGGTACACTTCAACTATTACAGACAAAATGAGAAGAAAATAAATCCATAAAATCACTTTGTAGGATTTTTAATGAATTTATTTGCAAATTATGGTGGAAAATAAGTAAGATTTCTGGCTTTCACAGACTTGTAACTTCTTCTTTAAGAGGCTCCTCTGTCCTCCACTCGTTACCTGTATTAATGGCAACTGTTTGAACTTGTTATCAGTATAAAAGACACCTGTTCACAACCTCAAACAGTCACACTACAAACTCCACTATGGCCAAGACCAAAGAGCTGTCAAAGGACACCAGAAACAAAATTGTAGACCTGCACCAGGCTGGGAAGACTGAATCTGCAATAGGTAAGCAGCTTGGTTTGGGGCGGCAGGGTAGCCTAGTGGTAAGAGCATTGGACTAGTAACCGAAAGGTTGCAAGTTCAAATCCCCGAGCTGACAAGGTACAAAATCTGTTGTTCTGCCCTTGCACAGGCAGTTAAACCACTCTTCCTAGGCTGTCATTGAAAATAAGAATTTGTTCTTAACTTACTTGCCTAGTAAAATAAAGGTCAAATAAAAATAAAAAATTGGTTTGAAGAAATCAACTGTGGGAGCAATTATTAGGAAATGGAAGACATACAAGACCTGTCACGCCGTGGTCTTAGTATTTTGTGTTTTAGTTACATTTACATTACATTACATAGTTAATTAGTTGGTCAGGCCAGGGTGTGACATGGGTTTATGTTATTGTGTTGTCGTATTGGGGTTTTTGTAGGCATTGGGATTGTAGTTGATTAGGGGTGTGTTTAGTTTAGGTTTGGCTGCCTGATGCGGTTCTCAATCAGAGTCAGGTGATTCTTGTTGTCTCTGATGGGGAACCGTATTTAGGTAGCCTGGGTTTCACTGTGTATTTCGTGGGTGATTGTTCCTGTCTCTGTGTAGTTTCACCAGATAGGCTGTAATTAGGTTTCACGTTCCGTTTTGTTGTTTTGTATTTGTCTCAGTTATTTTCATGTATTCGTCATTTGTTTCATTAAATAACATGAGTAACCAACACGCTGCATTTCGGTCCGACTCTCATTCAACAAACGAAGAATGCCGTTACAGAATCACCCACCAAACACGGACCGAGCAGCGTGTTAACAGGCAGGAGCCACAGGAGAGGCAACAGAAGCAGCTTCAGTGGCAGAGGCTGCACCACTTGGAGAATTGGACATGGGAGGAAGAACTGGACGGAAAAGGACCCTGGGCTCAGCCTGGTGAATATTGCCGCCCCCAAGGAGGAACTAGAGGCGGCTAAAGCGGAGAGGCGCTGGTATGAGGAGGCAGCACGGCGACATGGATGGAAGCCCGAGAATCAGCCCCAAAAATTTCTTGGGGGGGGGCTTTCAGGGAGTATGGCTACGCCAGGTAGGAGACCTGCGCAAACTCCCTGTGCTTACCGGGGGGCTATACTTCCGGCGCCGACAGAGATGGACGCCTCGCTTTGCGTTCCTAGGAAACTATGCAGTTTTTTGTTTTTTTACGTGTTATTTCTTACATTAGTACCCCAGGTCATCTTAGGTTTCATTACATACAGTCGAGAAGAACTACTGTATATAAGATCAGCGTCAACTCACCATCAGTACGACCAAGAATATGTTTTTCGCAATGCGGATCCTGTGTTCTGCCTTACAAACAGGACAACGGAATGGATCGCATGCAGCGACCCAAAAAAACGACTCAAAAAAAGAGGGAAACGAGGCGGTCTTCTGGTCAGACTACGGAGACGGGCACATCGTGCCCCACTTCCTAGCATTCTTCTTGCCAATGTCCAGTCTCTTGACAACAAGGTTGATGAAATCCGAGCAAGGGTAGCATTCCAGAGGGACATCAGAGACTGTAACGTTCTGTGCTTCACGGAAACATGGCTCACTGGAGAGACGCTATCCGAAGCGGTGCAGCACAAGCATTTCGCTACACTCGCATTAACATCTGCTAACCATGTGTATGTGACAAATAAAATTTGATTTGATTTTGAGAGACCGGGCAGGCACCGTGTTATGCAGTGGTGCACACGGTGTCCCCAGTGCGGGTGCATAGCCCGGTGCGGTATATTTCAGCTCCGCGTATCGGCCGGGCTAGATTGAGCGTCGAGCCAAATGCCATGAAGCCGGCTCTACGCATCTGGTCCCCAGTGCGTCTCATTGGGCCGGCTTACATGGCACCAGCCTTGTGCTCGGTGTCTCCGGTTCGCCTACATAGCCCAGTGCGGGCTATTCCACCTCGCCGCACTGGCAGGGCGACCGAGAGTATTCAACCGGGTAAGGTTGGGCAGGCTCGGTGCTCAAGAGCTCCAGTGCGCCTGCACGGTCCGGTCTATCCAGTACCACCTCCACACCCCAGCCATCCGGTAGCAGCTCCCCACACCAGGCTTCCTGTGCGTGTCTTCGGCCCAATACCACCAGTGCCAGCACCACGCATCAGGACTACAGTGCGCCTCGCCTCTCCTGCGCTGTCGGAGTCTCCCGCCTGTTCAGCGCTCCTAGAGCCTTCCTCCTCTACAGCGCTGCTGGACTCTCCTGTCTGTTCAGCGCAATCAGAGCCTTTCTCCTCACCTGCGCTACCGGAGTCTCCTGCCTGTTCGGAGTAGCTAGAGCTGCCAGTCTGCAAGGAGCTGCCAGTCTGCATGGAGCAGCCAGAGCTGCCAGTCTGCATGGAGCAGCTAGAGCTGCCAGTCTGCATGGAGCAGCCAGAGCTGTCAGTCTGCTTGGAGCAGCCAGAGCTGCCAGTCTGCATGGAGCTGCCAGTCTGCAGGGAGCTGCCAGTCTGCAAGGAGCTGCCAGTCTGCAAGGAGCTGCTAGTCTGCAAGGAGCTGCCAGTCTGCAAGGAGCTGCCAAAGCTGTTAGTCTGCAGACTCTTCCAGATCTGCCAGTCAACCAGACTCTTCCAGATCTGCCAGTCAACCAGACTCTTCCAGATCTGCCAGTCAACCAGACTCTTCCAGATCTGCCAGTCAACCAGACTCTTCCAGATCTGCCAGTCAACCAGACTCTTCCAGATCCGCCAGTCAACCAGACTCTTCCAGATCCGCCAGTCAGCCAGGATCTGCCAGAACTGCCAGCCAGCCAGGATCTGCCAGATTCAACTGCCTGGCTGGGCGTCCTCTCAGTGCTGGGCTGCCCCTCAGTCCCGAGCTGCTTCAGTCCCGAGCTGCCCCTCAGTCCCGAGCTGCCCCTCAGTTCAGTGGGGTTCTGGGTGAGGACTATTAGGCCATGGTCGGCGGCGAGGGTGGATTATCCCAGGACGCAAAGGGGAGGAACTATGACATTTATGGAGTGGGGTCCACGTCCCGAGCCGGAGCCGCCACCATGGACAGACGCCCACCCGGACCCTCCCTATGGTTTTGAGGTGCGTCCGGGAGTCCGCACCTTAGGGGGGTGGTTCTGTCACGCCTTGGTCTTAGTATTTTGTGTTTTAGTTAATTAGTTGGTCAGGCCAGGCTGTTACATGGGTTTATGTTATTGTGTTGTCGTATTGGGGTTTTTGTAGGCATTGGGATTGTAGTTGATTAGGGGTGTGTTTAGTTTAGGCTTGGCTGCCTGAGGCGGTTCTCAATCAGAGTCAGGTGATTCTTGTTGTCTCTGATGGGGAACCGTATTTAGGTAGCCTGGGTTTCACTGTGTATTTCAAGGGTGATTGTTCCTGTCTCTGTGTAGTTTCACCAGATAGGCTGTAATTAGGTTTCACATTCCGTTTTGTTGTTTTGTATTTGTCTCAGTTATTTTCATGTATTCGTCATTTGTTTCATTAAATAACATGAGTAACCAACACGCTGCATTTCGGTCCGACTCTCATTCAACAAACGAAGAACGCCGTTACAAGACCACTGATAATCTCCCTTGATCTGGGGCTCCACGCAAGATCTCACCCCGTGGGGTCAAAATGATCACAAGAACGGTGAGCAAAAATCCCAGAACCACACGAGGGGACCTAGTGAATGACCTGCAGAGAGCTGGGACCAAATTAGCAAAGCCTACCATCAGTAACACACTACGCCGCCAGGGACTCAAATCCTGCAGTGCAAGTCCAGGCCCGTCTGAAGTTTGCTCGAGAGCATTTGGATGATCCAGAAGAAGATTGGGAGAATGGGAGAATGTCATATGGTCAGATGAAACCAAAATATAACTTTTTGGTAAAAACTCAACTCGTTGTGTTTGGAGGACAAAGAATGCTGAGTTGCATCCAAAGAACACCATACCTACTGTGAAGCATGGGGGTGGAAACATCATGCTTTGGGGCTGTTTTTCTGAAAGGGACCAGGACGACTGATCCGTGTAAAGGAAATAATGACTGAGGCCATGTATCGTGAGATTTGAGTGAAAACCTCCTTCCATCAGCAAGGGCATTGAAGATGAAACGTGGCTGGGTTTTTCAGCATGACAATGATCCCAAACACACCGCCCGGGCAATGAAGGAGTGGCTTCATAAGAAGCATTTCAAGGTCCTGGAGTGGCCTAGCCAGTCTCCAGATCTCAACCCCATAGAAAATCTTTGGAGGGAGTTGAAAGTCTGTGTTGCCCAGCAACAGCCCCAAAACATCACTGCTCTAGAGGAGATCTGCATGGAGGAATGGGCCAAAATACCAGCAACAGTGTGTGAAAACCTTGTGAAGACTTTTTTTTTGCAAATAAATTCATAAAAAATCCTACAATGTGATTTTTCTGATTTTCTTTTCTCATTTTGTCTGTCATAGTTGAAGTATACCTATGATGAAAATTACAGGCCTCTCTCATCTTTTTAAGTGGGAGAACTTGCACAATTGGTGGCTGACTAAATACTTTTTTGCCCCACTGTATATGATGTTTTGATTAAATGGTATCGAGCTACGGAAGGAAGTGAATTGTTCTTAGCAGGTTTGGAGAATTAGGTTAAGAAGATCAGAAAAATGGTTAGATAAAATTCTCTGTTAACCTGCCTTCGGTCCATAGCTGTTCTCCATCTAGTCACAACCTTGATATGAGGCAGTTGTTTGTTTGTTTATCTGAATTCTAATTTGGTTTCTCAAGAAGTCGCAAATCACCTGTGTGTGTGTCTATACATGGGTGTGTGTGTTTCTGGATATGTGTGTGTGTGATTCTATACGTGCGTATCTGTTTCTATACGTGTGTGTGTGTGATTCTATACATGTGTTTCTATACATGTGTGTGTGTGATTCTATACATGTGTTTCTATACATGTTCGTGTGTGTGTGTGATTCTATACATGTGTGTGTCTGTTTCTATACGTGTGTGTGTGTGTGTGTGTGTGTGTGTGTGTGTGTGTGTGTGTGTGTGTGTGTGTGTGATTCTATACATGTGTGTGTGTGATTCTATACATGTGTGTGTGTGTGTGTGTGATTCTATACGTGCGTGTCTGTTTCTATACATGTGTGTGTGTGTGATTCTATACATGTGTTTCTATACATGTGTGTGTGTGTGTGATTCTATACATGTGTTTCTATACATGTTCGTGCGTGTGTGTGATTCTATACATGTGTGTGTCTGTTTCTATACGTGTGTGTGTGTGTGTGTGTGTGTGTGTGTGTGTGTGTGTGTGTGTGTGTGTGTGTGTGTGTGTGTGTGATTCTATACATGTGTGTGTGTGTGTGTTTCTATACATGTGTGTGTGTGTTTCTATATATGTGTGTGTGTGTGTGATTCTATACATGTGTGTGTGATTCTATACATGTGTTTCTATACATGTGTGTCTGTTTCTATACGTGTGTGTGTGTGTGTGTGTGTGTGTGTGTGTGTGTGTGTGTGTGTGTGTGTGTGTGTGTGTGTGTGTGTGTGTGTGTGTGTGTGTGTGTGTGTGTGTGTGTGTGTGTGATTCTATACATGTGTGTGTGTGTGATTCTATACATGTGTGTGTGTGTGTGTTTCTATACATGTGTGTGTGTGTTTCTATATATGTGTGTGTGTGTGATTCTATACATGTGTGTGTGATTCTATACATGTGTTTCTATACATGTGTGTGTGATTCTATACATGTGTTTCTATACATGTTTGTGTGTGTGTGATTCTATACATGTGTGTGTGTGTTTCTACACGTGTGTGTGTTTGTGTTTCTATATGTGTGTGTTTGTGTTTCTATACGTGTGTGTGTGTGTGTTTGTGTTTCTATACGTGTATGTGTGTTTGTGTTTCTATATGTGTGTGTGTGTGTTTCTACACGTGTGTGTTTGTGTTTCTACATGTGTGTGTGTGTTTCTATACATGTGTGTGTGTGTGTTTCTATACATGTGTGTGTGTGTGTGTGAATCTAAGATTTGAGTGTAACCTTGCTTGTTGTTGTTTGTGCACACAGTGCATTAAGGAATTATTCAGACCCCTTGACCTTTTCCACATTTTGTTACGTTACAGCCTTATTCTAAAATGGATTCAATAAATTAAAAAATCCTCAGCAATCTACACACAATACCCCATAATGGTTTTTAGATATTTTTGCAGATGTATTAAAAATTAAAAACAGAAATACATATTTATATAAGTTGTCAGACCCTTTGCTATGAGACTCGAAAGTGAGCTCAGGTGCATTCTGTTTCCATTGATCATCCTTGAGATGTTTCTACAACTTGATTGGAGTTCACCTGTGGTAAATTCAATTGATTGGACATGATTTGGAAAGGCACACACCTGTCTACATAAGGTCCCACAGTTGACAGTGCATGTCAGAGCAAAAACCAAGCCATGAGGTTGAAGGAATCGTCTGTAGAGCCCCGTGACAGGATTGTGTCGAGGCACAGATCTGGGGAAGGGTACGAAAACATTTCTGCAGCATTAAAGGGCCCCAAGAACACAATGGTCTCCATCATTCTTAAATGAAGAAGATTGGAACCACGAAGGCTCTTCCAGAGCTGGCCGCCTGGCCAAACTAAGCAATCGGGGAAGAAGGGCCTTGGTCAGGGAGGTGACCTTCTAGAAGGACATCCATCTCTGCAGTACTCCACCAATCAGGTCTTTATGGTAGAGTGGCCAGACAGAAGCCATTCCTCAGTAAAAGGCACAAGACAGCCCGCTTGGAGTTTGCCAAGAGGCACCTAAAGACTCTCAGACCATGAGAAACAAGATTCTCTGGTCTGATGAAACCAAGATTGAACTCTTTGGCCTGAATGCCAAGCGTCACATCTGAAGGAAACCTGGCACCATCCCTACGGTGAATGATGGTGGTGGCAGCATCATGCTGTGGGGATGTTTTTCAGCAGCAGGTACAGGGAGACTAGCCAGAATCGAGGGAAATATGAACGGAGCAAAGTACAAAGAGAATATTGATGAAAACCTGCTCCAAAGCGCTCAGGACCTCAGACTGGGGCGAAGGTTCACCTTCCAACAGGACAACAACCCTAAGCACACAGCCAGGACAATGCAGGAGTGGCTTCGGGACAAGTCTCTGAATGTCCTTGAGTGACAGAGCCCGGACTTCAACACGATCGAACATCTCTGGAGAGACCTAAAAATTGCTGAGCAGTGATGCTCCCCACCCAATCTGACAGAGCTTGAGAGGAACTGCATAGAATGGGAGAAACTCCCCAAATACAGGTGTCCCAAGCTTGTAGAGTCATACCCAAAAAGACTTGAGGCTGTAATCACTGCCAAAGTTACTTCAACAAAGTACTGAGTAAAGGGTCTGAATACTTATGTAAATGTGATATTTCCATTTTTTTATTAGTAATAAAATTGCAAACATTTCAAAATCTATTTTTTGCTTTGTCATTATGGGTTATTGTGTGTAGATTGATGAGGGGAAAAAACAATTTAATCAATTTTAGAGTAAGACTGTAACGTAAAAACATGAGAAAAGTCAAGGGGTCTGAACACTTTTTGAATGTGTGCTCTCTCCTCTCTTCCTCTCTCCTCGCTTCCTCTCTCCTCGCTTCCTCTCTCCTCTCTTCCTCTCTCCACTCTTTCTCTCCTCTCTTTCTCTCCTCTCTTCCTCTCCTCTCTCTCCTCTCTCCTCGCTTCTTCTCTTCCTCTCTTCCTCTCTCTTCAATTCAAGTTTACATGTTTACACTGCCAAAGCAAGTGAACTAAAAAATGTACAGTAAACATTACACACAAGTTCCAAAGGAATAGACATTTCAAATGTAATTGTCTATATACAGTTTCGTAACGATGTTCTTCACTGGTTGCCTTTTTCTTGTGGCAACAGGTCACAAATCTTGCTGCTGCGATTGCACACTGTGGTATTTCTTTGTGGGTCTGTGTAATCTGAGGGAAATATTGTATGTCTCTAATGTGGTCATACATTGGGCAGGAGGTTAGGAAGTGCAGCTCAGTTTCCACCTCATTTTGTGGGCAGTGAGCACATAGCCTGTCTTCTCTTCAGAGCCATGTCTGCCTACAGCGGCCTTTCTCAATAGCAAGGATATGTTCACTGAGTCTGTACATATCCAAAGCTTTCCTTAATTTTGGGTCAGTCACAGTGGTCAGGTATTCTGCCACTGTGTACTCTCTGTTTAGGTCCAAATAGCATTCTAGTTTGCTCTGTTTTGTTAGTTCTTTCCAATGTGCCAAGTAATTATCTTTTTGTTTTGTCATGATTTGGTTGGGTCTAATTGTGTTGCTGTCCTGGGGCTCTGTAGGGTGTGTTTGTGTTTGTGAACAGAGCCTCTGGACCAGCTTGTTTAGGGGACTCTTCTCCAGGTTCATTTCTCTGTCGGTGATGGCTTTGTTGTGGAAGGTTTGGGAATCACCTTTTAGGTGATTGCAGAATTTAACAGCTCTTTTCTGGATTTTGATAATTAGCGGGTATCGGCCTAACTCTTCTCTGCATGCATCATTTTGTGTTTTAAGTTGTACATGGAGGATATTTTTTGCAGAATTCTGCGTGCAGAGTCTCAATTTGTTGTTTGTCCCATTTTGTGTATTCTTGGTTCGTGAGCGGACCCCAGACCTCACAACCATAAAGGTCAATGGGTTCTATAACTGATTCAAGTATTTTTAGCCAGATCCTGATTGGGATGAAGAGTTCTATGCTCCTTTTGATGGCATAGAGGCCCTTCTTGCCTTGTCTCTCAGCTCGATCACAGCTTTGTGGAAGTTACCTGTGTCGCTGATGTTTAGGTCGAGGTATGTATAGTTTTTTTGGGTGCTCCAGGGCAACAGCATCTAGATGGAATTTGTCTTTGTAGTCCTGGCAACTGGACCATTTTTGGAACCCCATTATTTTGGTCTTACTGAGATTTACTGTCAGGGTCCAGGTCTGACAGGGCCCAGGTCTGTCAGGGCCCAGGTCTGACAGAATCTGTGCAGAAGATCTAGGTGCTGCTGTAGGCCCTCCTTGGTTGGGGACAGAAGCACCAGATCATTAGCAAACAGTAGACATTTGACTTCAGATTCTAGTAGGGTGAGGCCGGGTGCCTCAGACTCTCTGTCTCTCTGTATCGTCTCTCTGTCTCTCTGTATCGTCTCTCTGTCTCTCTGTATCGTCTCTCTGTCTCGTCTCTTGTCTCTCTGTCTTTCTCTATCGTCTCGCTGTCTCTCTCTATCGTCTCTCTGTCTCTCTCTATCGTCTCTCTATCTCTCTCTATCGTCTCTCGTCTCTCTCTATCATCTCTCGTCTCTCTCATCTCTCTGTCTCTCTGTAATGTGTTTCTCTAGTCTCTCTCTCTCTCTCTCTCTCTCTCTGTAATTTGTTTCTCTAGTCTCTCTCTCTGTAATGTGTTTCTCTAGTCTCTCTCTCTCTCTCTCTCTCTCTCTCTCTCTGTAATTTGTTTCTCTAGTCTCTCTCTCTGTAATGTGTTTCCCTAGTCTCTCTCTCTCTCTCTCTGTAATGTGTTTCTCTAGTCTCTCCCTCTCTTTCTCTGTAATGTGTTTCTCTAGTCTCTCTCTCTCTCTCTCTCTCTCTCTGTAATGTGTTTCTCTAGTCTCTCTCTCTCTCTCTCTCTGTAATGTGTTTCTCTAGTCTCTCTCTCTCTCTCTCTCTGTAATGTTTCTCTAGTATTTCTCTCTCTCTCTATAATGTCTTTCTCTAGTCTCCCTCTCTCTATCTCTATAATGTCTTTCTCTAGTCTCTCTCTCTCTCTCTCTCTCTCTGTAATGTTTCTCTAGTATCTCTCTCTCTCTATAATGTCTTTCTCTAGTCTCTCTCTCTCTATCTCTATAATGTCTTTCTCTAGTCTCCCTCTCTCTATCTCTATAATGTCTTTCTCTAGTCTCTCTCTCCCTCTCTGTAATGTTTCTCTAGTATTTCTCTCTCTCTCTATAATGTCTTTCTCTAGTCTCCCTCTCTCTATCTCTATAATGTCTTTCTCTAGTCTCCCTCTCTCTCCCTCTCTCTATGTAATGTTTCTCTAGTATCTCTCTATCTCTATAATGTCTTTCTCTAGTCTCCCTCTCTCTATCTCTATAATGTCTTTCTCTAGTCTCTCTCTCTCTCTCTCTCTCTGTAATGTTTCTCTAGTATCTCTCTCTCTCTATAATGTCTTTCTCTAGTCTCTCTCTCTCTATCTCTATAATGTCTTTCTCTAGTCTCCCTCTCTCTATCTCTATAATGTCTTTCTCTAGTCTCTCTCTCTCTCTCTCTCTCTGTAATGTTTCTCTAGTATTTCTCTCTCTCTCTATAATGTCTTTCTCTAGTCTCCTCTCTCTATCTCTATAATGTCTTTCTCTAGTCTCTCTCTCTCTCCCTCTCTCTATGTAATGTCTTACATAGTGCTGGAGGCCAGATTGGTGTCTTCGTGCTTCAGCTTGCCATCCAGAGCCAGGCCTCTCTTTTCTCGGTTGTTGGTGAGCGTGGGAGTCAGGGTGTACACCTTACAGAACGTACTGCTGGGGGACACCTGGTCACTGTGGAGGATGGTGAGAGAGAGAAAATGATTGATTATTTATTTCATATGTGATGGGTTCCTAGTCCCTCTTGTATAGGAATCCACAACGCTGGGGAAGCAGTAAGGAAAGAAGAGAGGAAAAGAAAGGATCTGTGAGATGCTGGAACAGGAAGGGAGAGTGGCATTGAAGGGGACTAGACTGGGAGAGAATCCTCTTCATTTGAGAGAAAGGATATTGGGTTTGGGGGTCAGTGGCTTCTTGTTGAGAACTGGATAACAGGGGACAAGGAGGATAGTTATCAGAGTGGGAGGTCGGGCATCTCGATTTAGGCCACGAGGGAAAGTTTTGGTGGACCAAAATCAAGCCAGGTACTGGGGTTGTGGGGAGGTCTGGGTCTGGGAGCTCTGGGAGTTACGTCTTGGGCGGCCATTTTGGGTCAAGGCCTAGCCAGTCGCTCCTCCTCTACTCACCGGTCGGAGGCACGGCCTACAGACTTTTTGTAGGTGTCACATCTGTGCAGAACTACATCAGTCACCTGTAAAACTACAGTACAGGGGGGAAACACTGACTCTAAGATGTCATAACAAGGAGACAAGGGGCTGTGATGTTACTAGACAGGATAAGATGAGGTTACCTATGGCCGTTGAGAAGGGGTAGATGGGGGGTGGGGAGGAGAGGGTTATTCTGGCATGGCAGTGCCAGCAGAAAGGGGGTTGAGTGATGTCATAGAGGGCCATACAATATGAGGTAGAAGATATGCAGAAATAATACAACAAAACTATTAAAAACACTACTGAAAGTGAGTGCTTGTTTGGCCACACAATCTGCCTGCATTATTCTCTCTCTCTCACAGACGAGACAAAGAAGAAGAGAAGGAGACAGGTATGGAGAGAAGGGTACAGGGATGGAGAGAGAGGCTTGGAGAGAAGGAGACAGGGATGGAGAGAGAGGTTTGGAGAGAATGAGACATGGATGGAGAGAGAGGTTTGAGAGAAGGGTACAGGGATGGAGAGAGAGGTTTGGAGAGAAGGAGACAGGGATGGAGAGAGAGGTTTGGAGAGAAGGAGACAGGGATGGAGAGAGGTTTGAGAGAAGGGTACAGGGATGGAGAGAGAGGTTTGAGAGAAGGGTACAGGGATGGAGAGAGAGGTATGGAGAGAAGGAGACAGGGATGGAGAGAAGGGGACAGGGATGGAGAGAGAGGTTTGGAGAGAAGGAGACAGGGATGGAGAGAGAGGTATGGAGAGAAGGAGACAGGGATGGAGAGAGAGGTTTGAGAGAAAGGTACAGGGATGGAGAGAGAGGTTTGAGAGAAGGGTACAGGGATGGAGAGAGAGGTTTGAGAGAAGGGGACAGGGATGGAGAGAGAGGTTTGAGAGAAGGGTACAGGGATGGAGAGAGAGGTTTGGAGAGAAGGAGACAGGGATGGAGAGAGAGGTTTGGAGAGAAGGAGACAGGTATGGAGAGAAGGGGACAGGGATGAGAGAGAGGTATGGAGAGAAGGGGACATGGATGGAGAGAGAGGTTTGGAGAGAAGGAGACAGGGATGGAGAGAGAGGTTTGGAGAGAAGGAGAGGTATGGAGAGAAGGGGACAGGGATGGAGAGAGGTTTGAGAGAAGGGGACAGGGATGGAGAGAGAGGTTTGGAGCGAAGGAGACAGGTATGGAGAGAAGGGGACAGGGATGGAGAGAGGTTTGAGAGAAGGAGACAGGGATGGAGAGAGAGGTTTGAGAGAAGGAGACAGGGATGGAGAGAGAGGTTTGAGAGAAGGGGACAGGGATGGAGAGAGAGGTTTGAGAGAAGGGGACAGGGATGGAGAGAGAGGTTTGGAGAGAAGGAGACAGGTATGGAGAGAAGGGGACAGTGATGGAGAGAGAGGTTTGAGAGAAGGGGACAGGGATGGAGAGAGAGGTTTGGAGAGAAGGAGACAGGTATGGAGAGAAGGGGAGAGAGAGGTTTGAGAGAAGGGGACAGGGATGGAGAGAGAGGTTTGGAGAGAAGGAGACAGGTATGGAGAGAAGGGTACAGGGATGGAGAGAGAGGTTTGAGAGAAGGGGACAGGGATGGAGAGAGAGGTTTGGAGAGAAGGGGACAGGGATGGAGAGAGAGGTTTGAGAGAAGGGGACAGGGATGAGAGAGAGGTTTGGAGAGAAGGAGACAGGTATGGAGAGAAGGGGACAGGGATGGAGAGAGAGGTTTGAGAGAAGGGGACAGGGATGGAGAGAGAGGTTTGGAGAGAAGGAGACAGGTATGGAGAGAAGGGGACAGGGATGGAGAGAGAGGTTTGAGTGAAGGGGACAGGGATGGAGAGAGAGGTTTGAGAGAAGGAGACAGGTATGGAGAGAAGGGGACAGGGATGGAGAGAGAGGTTTGGAGAGAAGGAGACATGTATGGAGAGAGAGGTTTGAGAGAAGGGTACAGGGATGGAGAGAGAGGTTTGAGAGAAGGGTACAGGGATGGAGAGAGAGGTTTGAGAGAAGGGTACAGGGATGGAGAGAGAGGTTTGAGAGAAGGGGACAGGGATGGAGAGAGAGGTTTGAGAGAAGGGTATAGGGATGGAGAGAGAGAGAGAGGTTTGAGAGAAGGGGACAGGGATGGAGAGAGAGGTTTGAGAGAAGGGTATAGGGATGGAGAGAGAGAGAGAGGTTTGAGAGAAGGAGACAGGTATGGAGAGAAGGGTACAGGGATGGAGAGAGAGGTTTGGAGAGAAGGGGACAAGGATGGAGAGAGAGGTTTGAGAGAAGGGGACAGGGATGGAGAGAGAGGTTTGAGAGAAGGGTACAGGGATGGAGAGAGAGGTTTGAGAGAAGGGGACAGGGATGGAGAGAGAGGTTTGAGAGAAGGGGACAGGTATGGAGAGAGAGGTTTGGAGAGAAGGAGACAGGTATGGAGAGAAGGGTATAGGGATGGAGAGAGAGAGAGAGGTTTGAGAGAAGGAGACAGGTATGGAGAGAAGGGTACAGGGATGGAGAGAGAGGTTTGAGAGAAGGGGACAGGGATGGAGAGAGAGGTTTGAGAGAAGGGTACAGGGATGGAGAGAGAGGTTTGAGAGAAGGGGACAGGGATGGAGAGAGAGGTTTGAGAGAAGGGGACAGGGATGGAGAGAGAGGTTTGAGAGAAGGGGACAGGGATGGAGAGAGAGGTTTGGAGAGAAGGGGACAGGTATGGAGAGAAGGGGACAGGGATGGAGAGAGAGGTTTGAGAGAAGGGGACAGGGATGGAGAGAGAGGTTTGAGAGAAGGGTACAGGGATGGAGAGAGAGGTTTGAGAGAAGGGGACAGGGATGGAGAGAGAGGTTTGAGAGAAGGGGACAGGGATGGAGAGAGAGGTTTGAGAGAAGGGGACAGGTATGGAGAGAGAGGTTTGGAGAGAAGGGGACAGGTATGGAGAGAAGGGGACAGGGATGGAGAGAGAGGTTTGAGAGAAGGGGACAGGGATGGAGAGAGAGGTTTGGAGAGAAGGGGACAGGTATGGAGAGAAGGGGACAGGTATGGAGAGAGAGGTTTGAGAGAAGGGTACAGGGATGGAGAGAGAGGTTTGAGAGAAGGAGACAGGTATGGAGAGAAGGAGACAGGGATGGAGAGAGAGGTTTGAGAGAAGGAGACATGTATGGAGAGAGAGGTTTGAGAGAAGGGTACAGGGATGGAGAGAGAGGTTTGAGAGAAGGAGACAGGTATGGAGAGAAGGAGACAGGGATGGAGAGAGAGGTTTGAGAGAAGGAGACATGTATGGAGAGAGAGGTTTGAGAGAAGGGGACAGGGATGGAGAGAGAGGTTTGGAGAGAAGGAGACAGGTATGGAGAGAAGGGTACAGGGATGAAGAGAAGGAGACAGGGATGGAGAGAGCAGTTTGGAAAGAATGAGACAGGGATGGAGAGAGAGGTTTGGAGAGAAGGGGACAGGGATGGAGAGAGAGGTTTGGAGAGAAGGGGACAGGGATGGAGAGAGAGGTTTGGAGAGAAGGGGACAGGGATGGAGAGAAGGGGACTCACTCTGCCTCTTCCTGTGCAACAGGACACTTGTACTGAGCCGTACTGAACAGACAAATGTCAGCATACTGGCGAACTGCAGCAGGGGAGAGAGAGAGGGTTAACACAGTAGGAAAACACACACACTGTAGGAGACACGCTGTAGGAGAGAGAGAGGGTTAACACAGCAGGAAAACACACACGCTGTAGGAGACACGCTGTAGGAGACACACTGTAGGAGACACGCTGTAGGAGGGAGAGGGACAGGAAGCATACCCATACAAACCTGTGTAGAAAGTACTACTGCAATACCAACCATCTGTCTCTCGTCTGGTCTGAGCAGAATCACGTTGTTGGAAACCAAGGCTGTTCTGAGAGCAGGCCTGGTTGTGGCTATATGTTGGAGTCGGGTCTGGGACAGAGCTGTGGGGATCTGACTTCGTTCTCAGCCGGTAACTCATGCAAATCATTGCCGGTCTCACATGGCTTCATAGCCTACAAGCCATTGGTGCGGACCTTTGGAACATCTACATTTATTAGAAAATGTTGCTTATTTCAGAAGAACAGAATAGCCTATTCTGAGTTGTCCTTATCTGGCTGATCTGGCTATGACATATGGCTGTGGGCTACACTAGTTCATTTAGCAGACAAGATTTGCTTAGAATTCCCAAGGCATTATTTTATAGTATGAAGAATACAATTGAACATATCTGAATAAAATAGAAGGGGTCATTTTCCTAAACGATTCAGAGGGAGTTCGCACATACGGCTATTCTGTGTTGAGCAGTTAACAAATTGATCATTTGAAACAGGTCCTCCTGTCGGTTTACTTCAGAGTTAGACCCACCACGGTTTGTTTTTAGTGCAGGCGACACACACCTCATCAGTCTCTAATTCACAATTTGACAAGCACTTGATAATATTCTCACCCATCAGACTATTCTCAATTTCATCTGGTCTTTACATACAGCCTACTCATAAATGTGTGGAATTATTTTTTATTTAGAATAGCCCACAACAAAATAAACATTCATAGCATTCAAAACGTTAATTCATAGCTATGTTAACCTCTATGTGGGTCTTTTTGAAGAACGTTTTGTTAATAATGAAAACGACAATGCATTTCTGAATAAAGTCCTGAAGTGGTATTGATATATTGACGACATCTTTTGCATATGGGAAGTTACGGAAGAAGAGCTGTCAGACTTTATGGCACTACTCAATGACATTGACCCCAATCTCAAATTCACTATTGAACGTGACACTAAACATGGTCATTACCTTGGTATGTGGATTAAGAAATCAAATGGAACCCTGTTTACAACTCTGTATAGAAAAGAAACGTACATAAATACTCTATTACAGGGGGACAGCTTCCATCCCGAGCCATTAAAAAGCGGACTTCCTAGAAGCCCGTTTCTCAGGCTGCGCCGTATATTCCACGCCACAGAGGATTATCTAGAAAAAGCAGCGGAGATGCACAGTAGGTTTCTATGAAGAGGCTATTTGCCACAATGTGTGGATGAAGCTCTTCATTTGGCATTGGAAAACACACGAGATGAACTGCAACAAAAAGTACCTGCTAAAGCTAAAGAACTCTGTAATGTTCACCACCACATATACTTTGAACTCGCGCAAAGTGGGAGATGCTGTCAAGAAACACTGGCGTGATCAAAAATCCACCAATTATTGTATATAGGAGAGGTCGCAATTTACGCGATAAATTGGCTCATGCCAACTGCCGGTCACAAAAGAAAACGAGCCAGGCTCTTTTACGCCCTCTTCTGAATGGTCGCTATAAATGCAGAGGTGGCGCACAGTGCAACAGCCTGATGAAGTGTGAATATTTCTGCCACCCACACACAGGAAAACGGTTCCAAATAAATGACATTATTATGTGTTCCACCACCCATTTTCCCCATTGTGTTTGTGGGATCTTGTCTACAGTTAGTTGCCAGTATGCACACCAGTAGCTTCACGTTTCGTTTGTGCTTTATTGTTTTTGTTTGAGTTTTGATTTATTACAAATATGTGGAACTCTACGCACGCTGCGCCTTGGTCTACTCATTACGACGAGCGCGACACTATGTATGTAATGTTGTGAATTTGAACATGAATTAAATGCCTATTTAAGATTACTCTGATGTTTTTAGTACGATGTACCCAATGATTAATGAAAACTTGCTATGTCCTCATTGTGGTTTTACAGACGTGTTGAATACGTCTTATTTACACACATACGAATAATTATGAAATGCATATTGTTATATTTGGTAACACTTATTTGTTTTTCCTTTGCCTCCAACCCCCTTCGATGCGTGGAGCGGATGTGGGTGTGACTAGGTCTACATAAGGGTGCTAATTTAAAAAAAATCACAAATGCTCCGAGGAAGGCTGTGAGGCCGATACGTAAGGTTATTAAAGATCAGTGATACTATCCAGAGCAGTGTGCAGTTTCCTTTTTCCTTCATCTTGTTCAACTGTTGCCAGGCACCTGCAAAACGTTTGCTCAGATGTGCGAGTGCCTTTTGAATTTTGTATTTTGAAAAAGTCCACAAAAAAATGAATGCGCAAAGCAATGTGTTCCATATTAGGAAAGTTGATGGGCCTAGTGAGGGCCTAGTGTGGGCCTAGTGAGGGTCTAGTGAGGGTCTAGTGAGGGGCCCTAGTATGGGCCTAGTGAGGGTCTAGTGAGGGTTTAGTGAGGGCCTAGTGAGGGGCCCTAGTATGGGCCTAGTGAGGGCCTAGTGAGGGGCCCTAGTATGGGCCTAGTATGGGCCTAGTGAGGGGCTAGTGAGTGGCCCTAGTATGGGCCTAGTGGGGGCCTAATGAGGGGCCCTAGTATGGGCCTAGTGAGGGGCCCTAGTATGGGCCTAGTGAGGGCCTCGTGAGGGGCCCTAGTATGAGCCTAGTGAGGGCCTAGTGTGGGCCTGGTGAGGGCCTAGTGAGGGCCTAGTATGAGCCTAGTGAGGGCCTAGTATGAGCCTAGTGAGGGCCTAGTGAGGGGCCATAGTATGGGCCTAGTGAGGGCCTAGTATGAGCCTAGTGAGGGCCTAGTGTGTGCCTAGTGAGGGCCTAGTGAGGGGCCCTAGTATGAGCCTAGTGAGGGCCTAGTGAGGGCCTAGTGAGGGGCCCTAGTATGGCCCTAGTGAGGGCCTAGTGAGGGCCTAGTATGAGCCTAGTG
The DNA here is from genome assembly GCF_036934945.1 of Oncorhynchus masou masou. Classification (NCBI taxonomy): domain Eukaryota; kingdom Metazoa; phylum Chordata; class Actinopteri; order Salmoniformes; family Salmonidae; genus Oncorhynchus; species Oncorhynchus masou. The sequence continues at coordinate 13,191,554 of NC_088234.1, read as the reverse complement.
AGGGAATAGTGAGGGCCTAGTGTGGGCCTAGTGAGGGCCTAGTGAGGGGCCCTAGTATGAGCCTGGTGAGGGCCTAGTGTGGGCCTAGTGAGGGACCCTAGTATGAGCCTAGTGAGGGCCTAGTGTGGGCCCAGTGAGGGCCTAGTATGAGCCTAGTGAGGGCCAAGTGAGGCCCTAGTGTGGGCCTAGTGAGGGCCTAGTGTTTGCCTAGTGAGGGGCCCTAGTATGAGCCTAGTGAGGGGCCCTAGTATGAGCCTAGTGAGGGCCTAGTGAGGGGCCCTAGTATGAGCCTAGTAAGGGCCTAGTGAGGGGCCCTAGTATGAGCCTAGTGAGGGCCTAGTGTGGGCCTAGTGAGGGCCTAGTGAGGGCCTAGTATGAGCCTAGTGAGGGCCTAGTGTTTGCCTAGTGAGGGGCCCTAGTATGAGCCTAGTGAGGGGCCCTAGTATGAGCCTAGTGAGGGCCTAGTGAGGGGCCCTAGTATGAGCCTAGTAAGGGCCTAGTGAGGGGCCCTAGTATGAGCCTAGTGAGGGCCTAGTGTGGGCCTAGTGAGGGCCTAGTGAGGACCTAGTATGAGCCTAGTGAGGGCCTAGTGAGGGCCTAGTGTGGGCCTAGTGAGGGCCTAGTGAGGGCCTAGTGTGGGCCTAGTGTGGGCCTAGTGAGGGCCTAGTGAGGGTCTAGTGAGGGGCCCTAGTATGGGCCTAGTGAGGGCCTAGTGAGGGCCTAGTGTGGGCCTAGTGTGGGCCTAGTGAGGGCCTAGTGTGGGCCTAGTGAGGGCCTAGTAAGGGCCTAGTGTGGGCCTAGTGAGGGCCTAGTGAGGGCCTAGTGTGGGCCTAGTGAGGGCCTAGTGTGGGCCTAGTGAGGGCCTAGTGAGGGCCGAGTGAAGGCCTAGTGAGGGCCTAGTGTGGGCGTCGTGAGGGCCTAGTGAGGGCCTAGTGAGGGCCTAGTGAGGGCCTAGTGTGGGCCTCGTGAGGGCCTAGTGTCTGTGGGTTTTTGCTTTTCCTTTCAATTAAGACCTAGACGACAACGTGTGGGGAGTTCCTTACTAATTAGCGACCTTAATTCATCAATCAAGTACAAGGGAGGAGCAGACATTTTCCCTCCGTCTAATGAGTTTGACACGTGTGGATTAGATGGACAATATAGTGCTATTTACTGGGCCATTAGTAACTAGCTGTTACTACCAGGACATTAGTAACTAGCTGTTATTACCAAGCCATTAGTAATTAGCTGTTATTACCAGGTCATTAGTAATTATCTGTTACTGCCAGGCCATTAGTAATTATCTGTTACTGCCAGGCCATTAGTAATTATCTGTTACTGCCAGGCCATTAGTAACTAGCGGATACTACCAAGCCATTAGTAACTAGCGGTTACTACCAGGACATTAGTAACTAGCTGTTACTACCAGGCCATTAGTAACTAGCGGTTATTACCAGGCCATTAGTAATTAGCTGTTATTACCAGGACATTAGTAATTATCTGTTACTACCAGGCCATTAGTAACTAGCGGTTACTACCAGGACATTAGTAACTAGCTGTTACTACCAGGCCATTAGTAACTAGCTGTTATTTCCAGGACATTAGTAACTAGCTGTTATTATCAGGTCATTAGTAACTAGCTGTTATTATCAGGTCATTAGTAATTAGCTGTTATTACCAGGACATTAGTAACTAGCGGTTACTACCAGGACATTAGTAACTAGCTGTTACTGCCAGGCCATTAGTAATTCGCTTTTATTACCAGGCCATTAGTAATTAGCTGTTATTACCAGGACATTAGTAATTATCTGTTACTACCAGGCCATTAGTAACTAGCGGTTACTACCAGGACATTAGTAACTAGCTGTTACTGCCAGGCCATTAGTAATTCGCTTTTATTACCAGGCCATTAGTAATTAGCTGTTACTACCAGGACATTAGTAACTAGCTGTTATTACCAGGCCATTAGTAATTCGCTTTTATTACCAGGCCATTAGTAATTAGCTGTTATTACCAGGCCATTAGTAACTAGAGGTTATTACCAGGCCATTTGTAACTAGCTGTTATTACCAGGACATTAGTAACTAGCTGTTATTACCAGGCCATTAGTAATTAGCTGTTATTACCAGGACATTAGTAACTAGCTGTTATTACCAGGACATTAGTAATTATCTGTTATTACCAGGACATTAGTAATTATCTGTTATTACCAGGACATTAGTAACTATCTGTTATTACCAGGACATTAGTAATTATCTGTTATTACCAGGACATTAGTAATTAGCTGTTATTACCAGGCCATTAGTAATTATCTGTTATTACCAGGACATTAGTAATTATCTGTTATTACCAGGCCATTAGTAATTATCTGTTATTACCAGGCCATTAGTAATTATCTGTTATTACCAGGACATTAGTAATTATCTGTTATTACCAGGACATTAGTAATTATCTGTTATTACCAGGACATTAGTAATTAGCTGTTAGCAAATTTGGTAGATAACTAATGGCCATCAGAGGGCAGTTTTGGAGAAGCATAGATGTCGTGACTCACCGGTCACGTGGAATTTGACTGCGGTCAAGACTCGTGAATGCCGGTGTGGCAGTAATACGGTCAACGTAACAGCCCAAGTCTGGGAAAATTGTAGCATTTTAGCTAAGCCTAACCCTTCTCCTAACCTGTTAAGTTGATTACCCTAACCCTTCTCCTAACCTGCTAAGTTGATTACCCTAACCCTTCTCCTAACCTGCTAAGTTGATTACCCTAACCCTTCTCCTAACCTGCTAAGTTGATTACCCTAACCTGCTACGTTGATTCTCCTATCCTGCTACGTTGATTCTCCTAACCTGCTACGTTGATTCTCCTATCCTGCTACGTTAATTCTCCTATCCTGCTACGTTGATTCTCCTGTCCTGCTACGTTGATTCTCCTATCCTGCTATGTTAATTCTCCTATCCTGCTACTTTAATTCTCCTATCCTGCTACGTTGATTCTCCTATCCTGCTACGTTGATTCTCCTATCCTGCTACGTTGATTCTCCTATCCTGCTACGTTGATTCTCCTGTCATGCTACGTTAATTCTCCTGTCCTGCTACGTTAAGTCTCCTAACCTGCTACGTTAATTCTCCTATCCTGCTACGTTGATTCTCCTTCCCTGCTACTTTAATTCTCCTATCCTGCTATGTTGATTCTCCTATCCTGCTACGTTAATTCTCCTAACCTGCTACGTTAATTCTCCTATCCTGCTACTTTAATTCTCCTATCCTGCTACGTTGATTCTCCTAACCTGCTAAGTTGATTCTCCTATCATGCTACGTTAATTCTCCTATCCTGCTACGTTAATTCTCCTAACCTGCTACTTTAATTCTCCTATCCTGCTATGTTGATTCTCCTATCCTGCTACGTTAATTCTCCTAACCTGCTACGTTAATTCTCCTATCCTGCTACTTTAATTCTCCTATCCTGCTACGTTGATTCTCCTAACCTGCTAAGTTGATTCTCCTATCATGCTACGTTGATTCTCCTAACCTGCTACGTTGATTCTCCTATCCTGCTACGTTGATTCTCCTGTCCTGCTACGTTGATTCTCCTATCCTGCTACGTTAATTCTCCTATCCTGCTACTTTAATTCTCCTATCCTGCTACGTTAATTCTCCTATCCTGCTACGTGAATTCTCCTATCCTGCTATGTTAATTCTCCTATCCTGCTACGTTGATTCTCCTGTCATGCTACGTTAATTCTCCTGTCCTGCTACGTTAAGTCTCCTAACCTGCTACATTAATTCTCCTATCCTGCTACGTTGATTCTCCTTCCCTGCTACTTTAATTCTCCTATCCTGCTATGTTGATTCTCCTATCCTGCTACGTTAATTCTCCTAACCTGCTACGTTAATTCTCCTATCCTTCTACTTTAATTCTCCTATCCTGCTACGTTGATTCTCCTAACCTGCTAAGTTGATTCTCCTATCATGCTACGTTAATTCTCCTATCCTGCTACGTTAATTCTCCTAACCTGCTACTTTAATTCTCCTATCCTGCTATGTTGATTCTCCTATCCTGCTACGTTAATTCTCCTAACCTGCTACGTTAATTCTCCTATCCTGCTACTTTAATTCTCCTATCCTGCTACGTTGATTCTCCTAACCTGCTAAGTTGATTCTCCTATCATGCTACGTTAATTCTCCTATCCTGCTACGTTAATTCTCCTATCCTGCTACGTTGATTCTCCTATCCTGCTACGTTAATTCTTCTATCATGCTACGTTAATTCTCCTATCCTGCTATGTTGATTCTCCTATCCTGCTACGTTAATTCTCCTAACCTGCTACGTTAATTCTCCTATCCTGCTACTTTAATTCTCCTATCCTGCTACGTTGATTCTCCTAACCTGCTAAGTTGATTCTCCTATCATGCTACGTTAATTCTCCTATCCTGCTACGTTAATTCTCCTATCCTGCTACGTTGATTCTCCTATCCTGCTACGTTAATTCTCCTATCCTGCTATGTTAATTCTTGCTACGTTAATTCTTCTATCCTGCTACTTTAATTCTCCTATCCTGCTACGTTGATTCTCCTAACCTGCTAAGTTGATTCTCCTATAATGCTACGTTAATTCTCCTATCCTGCTACGTTGATTCTCCTATCCTGCTACGTTAATTCTTCTATCCTGCTACGTTAATTCTCCTATCCTGCTATGTTAATTCTTGCTACGTTAATTCTTCTATCCTGCTACGTTGATTCTCCTAACCTGCTAAGTTGATTCTCCTATCATGCTACGTTAATTCTCCTATCCTGCTACGTTAATTCTCCTATCCTGCTACGTTAATTCTCCTATCCTGCTACGTTAATTCTCCTATCCTGCTACGTTAATTCTCCTATCCTGCTACGTTAATTCTCCTATCCTGCTACGTTAATTCTCCTATCCTGCTACGTTAATTCTCCTATCCTGCTACGTTAATTCTCCTATCCTGCTACGTTAATTCTCCTATCCTGCTACGTTAATTCTCCTATCCTGCTACGTTAATTCTCCTATCCTGCTACGTTAATTCTCCTATCCTGCTACGTTGATTCTCCTATCCTGCTACGTTAATTCTCCTATCCTGCTATGTTAATTCTCCTATCCTGCTACGCTGATTCTCCTATCCTGCTACGTTAATTCTCCTATCCTGCTACGTTAATTCTCCTATCCTGCTACTTTAATTCTCCTATCCTGCTACGTTGATTCTCCTAACCTGCTAAGTTGATTCTCCTATCATGCTACGTTAATTCTCCTATCCTGCTACGTTAATTCTCCTATCCTGCTACGTTGATTCTCCTATCCTGCTACGTTAATTCTCCTATCCTGCTATGTTAATTCTTGCTACGTTAATTCTTCTATCCTGCTACTTTAATTCTCCTATCCTGCTACGTTGATTCTCCTAACCTGCTAAGTTGATTCTCCTATAATGCTACGTTAATTCTCCTATCCTGCTACGTTGATTCTCCTATCCTGCTACGTTAATTCTTCTATCCTGCTACGTTAATTCTCCTATCCTGCTATGTTAATTCTTGCTACGTTAATTCTTCTATCCTGCTACGTTGATTCTCCTAACCTGCTAAGTTGATTCTCCTATCATGCTACGTTAATTCTCCTATCCTGCTACGTTAATTCTCCTATCCTGCTACGTTAATTCTCCTATCCTGCTACGTTAATTCTCCTATCCTGCTACGTTAATTCTCCTATCCTGCTACGTTAATTCTCCTATCCTGCTACGTTAATTCTCCTATCCTGCTACGTTGATTCTCCTATCCTGCTATGTTAATTCTCCTATCCTGCTACGCTGATTCTCCTATCCTGCTACGTTAATTCTCCTATCCTGCTACGTTAATTCTTCTATCCTGCTATGTTAATTCTCCTATCCTGCTACGTTAATTCTCCTATCCTGCTATGTTAATTCTCCTATCCTGCTACGTTAATTCTCCTATCCTGCTACGTTGATTCTCCTATCCTGCTACGTTAATTCTCCTATCCTGCTACGTTAATTCTCCTATCCTGCTACGTTGATTCTCCTATCCTGCTACGTTAATTCTCCTATCCTGCTACGTTAATTCTCCTATCCTGCTACGTTAATTCTCCTATCCTGCTACGTTAATTCTCCTATCCTGCTACGTTAATTCTCCTATCCTGCTACGTTAATTCTCCTATCCTGCTACGTTAATTCTCCTATCCTGCTACGTTAATTCTCCTATCCTGCTACGTTAATTCTCCTATCCTGCTATGTTAATTCTCCTATCCTGCTACGTTAATTCTCCTATCCTGCTACGTTAATTCTCCTATCCTGCTACGTTGATTCTCCTTCCCTGCTGCATAGTCCTTTTCTGCTGTACTCCAAAACCGTCAGGCCTGCCCGCAGAACAGCGAGAGTTTCCAATAACGCCATACCCCCTGGTCTGAGGATACCATACCCCCTGGTCTGAGGATACCATACCCCCTGGTCTGAGGATACCATACCCCCTGGTCTGAGGATACCACACCCCCTGGTCTGAGGATACCATACCCCCTGGTCTGAGGATACCACACCCCCTGGTCTGAGGATACCATACCCCCTGGTCTGAGGATACCATACCCCCTGGTCTGAGGATACCATACCCGCTGGTCTGAGGATACCATACCCCCTGGTCTGAGGATACCATACCCCCTGGTCTGAGGACATGCGTGTGTCTTACCTGAGATTTTCAACCTCTTGACTGTTCTGGTGGAGTTGTTGGTCGCATGGACATTCACACTGATAGGTTCTCCATGGTAGTAGAGCTGAGAGAGAGGGAGAGAAAGAGAAGGGGAGAGAGAGGGGGAGAAAGAGAGGGGGAGAAAGAGGGGGGGAGAAAGAGAGGGGAGAGAGAGGGAGAGAATGAGAGGGGGAGAAAGAGAGGGGAGAGAGAGGGAGAGAAAGAGAGGGGGAGAGAGAGGGAGAGAGAGGGGGAGAGAGAGAGGGGGAGAAAGAGGGGGAGAGAGAGGGGGAGAAAGAGAGGGAGAGAAAGAGAGGGGGGAGAGAGGGGGAGAAAGAGAGGGAGAGAAAGAGAGGGAGAGAAAGAGAGGGGGAGAAAGAAGGAGAGAAAGAGAGGGGAGAAAGAGAGGGAGAGAAAGGGGGAGAGAGAGGGGGAGAAAGAGAGGGGGAGAGAGAGAGGGGGAGAAAGAGAGGGGGAGAGAGAGAAGGGGAGAAAGAGAGGGGGAGAAAGAGAGGGGGAGAAGAGAGGGGAGAGAGAGGGGGAGAAAGAGAGGGAGAGAGAGAGGGGGAGAAAGAGAGGGGAGAGAGAGGGGGAGAAAGAGAGGGAGAGAAAGATAGGGGGAGAAAGAGAGGGGAGAGAAAGAGAGGGGAGAGAAAGAGAGGGGGAGGGAAAGAGAGGGGGAGAAAGAGAGGGAGAGAGAGGGAGAGAAGGAGAGGGGGAGAAAGAGGGAGAGAAAGAGAGGGGAAAGAAAGAGAGGGAGGGAAAGAGAGGGGGAGGGAAAGAGAGGGGGAGAAAGAGAGGGAGAGAAAGAGAGGGGGAGAAAGAGGGGAGAGAGAGGGAGAGAAGGAGAGGGGGAGAAAGAGGGAGAGAAAGAGAGGGGGAGAAAGAGGGGAGAGAGAGGGAGAGAAGGCGAGGGGGAGAAAGAGGGAGAGAAAGAGAGGGGAAAGAAAGAGAGGGAGGGAAAGAGAGGGGGAGGGAAAGAGAGGGGGAGAAAGAGAGGGAGAGAAAGAGAGGGAGAGAGAGAAAGAGAGGGAGAGAAAGAGAGGGGAGGGAAAGAGAGGGGGAGGGAAAGAGAGGGGGAGAAAGAGAGGGAGAGAAAGAGAGGGAGAGAAAGAGAGGGAGAGAAAGAGAGGGGAGAGAAAGAGAGAGAGAAAGAGAGGGGGAGAAAGAGAGGGGGAGCAAGAGGGGGAGAGAAAGAGAGGGGAGAGAAAGAGAGGGGGAGAAAGAGAGGGGAGAGAGAGGGAGAGAAAGAGAGGGGAGAGAAAGAGAGGGGAGAGAAAGAGAGGGGAGAGAGGGGAGAGTAAGAGAGGGGGAGAAAGAGGGGGAGAGAAAGAGAGTGGGAGAAAGAGAGGGGAGAGAAAGAGAGGGAGAGAAAAGAGGGGAGAGAAAGAGAGGGGAGAGAAAGAGAGGGAGAGAGAGGGGGAGAAAGAGAGGGGAGAGAGAGGGAGAGAAAGAGAGGGGGAGAAAGAGCAGAGAGGGGGAGAAAGAGAGGGAGAGAGAGAGGGGAGAAAGAGAGGGGGAGAAAGAGAGGGGAGAGAGAACGAGAGAAAGAGATGGAGAGAAAGAGAGGGGAGAAAGAGAGGGGGAGAAACAGAGGGGAGAGAGAGAGGGAGAGAGAGGGGGAGAAAGAGAGGGGAGAGAGGGGGAGAGAAAGAGAGGGGGAGAAAGAGAGGATGAAAGAGAGAATAAGAATGAGAGAATGAGAGATAAAGGGGAGGGCTTGGGGGTCAATATACAGTGAGCTCCAAAAATACTGTGACAGTGACAACGTTTGTTGTTTTGTCTCTGTACTGCAGAACTTTGGATTTGAAATTATATAATGACCATTCGGTTAAAGAGCTGACTGTCAGCTTTGGTGGTTAGAGTGTAGGGGCGGCAGGAAGCCTAGTGGTTAGAGTGCAGGGGCGGCAGGTAGTCTAGTGGTTAGAGTGTAGGGGAGACAGGTAGCCTAGTGATTAGAGTGTAGGGGAGACATGTAGCCTAGTGGTTAGAGTGTAGGGGTGGCAGGTAGCCTAGTGGTTAGAGTGTATGGGTGGCAGGTAGCCTAGTGGTTAGAGTGTAGGGGAGACAGGTAGCCTAGTGGTTAGAGTGTAGGGGAGACAGGTAGCCTAGTGGTTAGAGTGTAGGGGAGACAGGTAGCCTAGTGGTTAGAGTGTAGGGGTGGCAGGTAGCCTAGTGGTTAGAGTGTATGGGTGGCAGGTAGCCTAGTGGTTAGAGTGTAGGGGAGACAGGTAGCCTAGTGGTTAGTGTGTAGGGGAGACAGGTAGACTAGTGGTTAGAGTGTAGGGGAGACAGGTAGCCTAGTGGTTAGAGTGTAGGGGAGACAGGTAGACTAGTGGTTAGAGTGTAGGGGAGACAGGTAGTCCAGTGGTTAGAGTGTAGGGGAGACAGGTAGACTAGTGGTTAGAGTGTAGGGGAGACAGGTAGCCTAGTGGTTAGTGTGTAGGGGAGACAGGTAGCCTAGTGGTTAGTGTGTAGGGGAGACAGGTAGCCTAGTGGTTAGAGTGTAGGGGAGACAGGTAGCCTAGTGGTTAGTGTGTAGGGGAGACAGGTAGCCTAGTGGTTAGAGTGTATGGGAGACAGGTAGACTAGTGGTTAGAGTGTAGGGGAGACAGGTAGACTAGTGGTTAGTGTGTAGGGGAGGCAGGTAGCCTAGTGGTTAGAGTGTATGGGAGACAGGTAGACTAGTGGTTAGAGTGTAGGGGAGACAGGTAGACTAGTGGTTAGAGTGTAGGGGAGACAGGTAGTCTAGTGGTTAGAGTGTAGGGGAGACAGGTAGACTAGTGGTTAGAGTGTAGGGGAGACAGGTAGTCTAGCGGTTAGAGTGTAGGGGAGACAGGTAGACTAGTGGTTAGAGTGTAGGGGAGACAGGTAGCCTGGTTGTTAGAGTGTAGGGGAGACAGGTGGCCTAGTGGTTAGAGTGTAGGGGAGACAGGTAGCCTGGTTGTTAGAGTGTAGGGCCAGTAACCTAAAGGTTGATGGATTGAATTACAGAGCTGACAAGGTAAAGTTCTGGTCCTGAGCAAGGTAGTTAACCCACTGTTTCCCAGGCGACAAAGACGTGAATGTTGATTAAGGCAGCCCCCCCCCCCCTGCACCTCTCTGATTCAGAGGGTTTGGGTTAAATGCGGAAGACACATTTCGTTCAGTTGTACAACTGACTAGGTATCCCCCTTTAATATGAGGGTATGTTCATCCATATCGGGTGAACCGTTTATAAATTACAGCACTTTATGGACATAGTTCCCCCATTTTAGGGGACCAAAAAGTATTGGTACAAATTCACTTATGTGTATTAAAGTCGTAAAACGTGTAGTATTTGATCCCTTATTCCGAGTATGCAATGACACCTCAAGCTTGTGACCAGTGGTGTGTATTCATGGAAGCCAAGGGAAGCCAGGCTTCCCCAGAAGACATCAAATAATGTATCTTTCATCACTCTGCGTTTCATAATTCCTCTTCAATTCGCAAGAGGCTGAATGTATCTCACTGGCGCCTCTCTCTCTGTAGGCCATCTTTCAGAAACAGCCCCTCTGGCTCGGTATGGGTAGACCATCTATCTGACTCTGTATGGGTAGACCATCTATCTGATGCTGTCTGGACAGAGAGACAGCCCCTCTGGCTCTGTATGGGTAGACCATCTATCTGATGCTGTCTGGACAGAGAAACAGCTGCCCTCTGGCTCTGTATGGGTAGACCATCTATCTGATGCTGTCTGGACAGAGAAACAGCTGCCCTATGGCTCGGTATGGGTAGACCATCTATCTGATGCTGTCTGGACAGAAAGACAGCCCCTCTGGCTCTGTATGGGTAAACCATCTATCTGATGCTGTCTGGACAGAAAGACAGCCCCTCTGACTCTGTATGGGTAAACCATCTATCTGATGCTGTCTGGACAGAAAGACAGCCCCTCTGGCTCTGTATGGGTAGACCATCTATCTGATGCTGTCTGGACAGAAAGACAGCCCCTCTGACTCTGTATGGGTAAACCATCTATCTGATGCTGTCTGGACAGAGAGACAGCCCCTCTGGCTCTGTATGGGTAGAACATCTATCTGATGCTGTCTGGACAGAGAAACAGCTGCCCTCTGGCTCTGTATGGGTAGACCATCTATCTGATGCTGTCTGGACAGAGAGACAGCCCCTCTGGCTCTGTATGGGTAAACCATCTATCTGATGCTGTCTGGACAGAGAGACAGCCCCTCTGGCTCTGTATGGGTAGATCTGATGCTGTCTGGACAGAGAGACAGCCCCTCTGGCTCTGTATGGGTAGACCATCTATCTGATGCTGTCTGGACAGAGAAACAGCCCCTCTGGCTCTGTATGGGTAGACCATCTATCTGATGCTGTCTGGACAGAGAAACAGCTGCCCTATGGCTCGGTATGGGTAGACCATCTATCTGATGCTGTCTGGACAGAAAGACAGCCCCTCTGGCTCTGTATGGGTAGATCTGATGCTGTCTGGACAGAGAGACATCCCCTCTGGCTCTGTATGGGTAGACCATCTATCTGATGCTGTCTGGACAGAAAGACAGCCCCTCTGGCTCTGTATGGGTAGATCTGATGCTGTCTGGACAGAGAGACAGCCCCTCTGGCTCTGTATGGGTAGACCATCTATCTGATGCTGTCTGGACAGAGAGACAGCCCCTCTGGCTCTGTATGGGTAGATCTGATGCTGTCTGGACAGAGAGACAGCCCCTCTGGCTCTGTATGGGTAAACCATCTATCTGATGCTGTCTGGACAGAGAGACAGCCCCTCTGGCTCTGTATGGGTAAACCATCTATCTGATGCTGTCTGGGCAGAGAAACAGCCCCTCTGGCTCTGTATGGGTAGACCATCTATCTGATGCTGTCTGGACAGACCATCTATCTGATGCTGTCTGGACAGAGAAACAGCCCCTCTGGCTCTGTATGGGTAGATCTGATGCTGTCTGGACAGAGAGACATCCCCTCTGGCTCTGTATGGGTAGACCATCTATCTGATGCTGTCTGGACAGAGAAACAGCCCCTCTGGCTCTGTATGGGTAGATCTGATGCTGTCTGGACAGAGAGATAGCCCCTCTGGCTCTGTATGGGTAGACCATCTATCTGATGCTGTCTGGACAGACCATCTATCTGATGCTGTCTGGACAGAGAAACAGCCCCTCTGGCTCTGTATGGGTAGACCATCTATCTGATGCTGTCTGGACAGACCATCTATCTGATGCTGTCTGGACAGACCATCTATCTGATGCTGTCTGGACAGACCATCTATCTGATGCTGTCTGGACAGACCATCTATCTGATGCTGTCTGGACAGACCATCTATCTGATGCTGTCTGGTTAAAAAGAGAATGATATTGCTGCCGCCCGTAGCATTGAATGCAAGCCAGCGAGCATCTAGAAAATCAGAGTTGAGCTAAACTGAGTGAGCTCAGCTGAGAATGGTCCTGTCGAACCAAAAACAAGTGTCACGGGAAGCCAGCGAGCATTTGGCTTCACACCAATCACAGAGAAATATGTCATCAACAGAAACAACTTGAATTGTTGCATCTCGTTGAGTTATTGTTCTCCAGTGGACAGCTAGCTAGCTAAAATTGTCCCTTTCCTAAATTAGCCATAGATGGAGATAGGGATTTGAACTAGTGGTTTTACTAAATTCTCCTTCCTGGCAAATGATTATAAAGGCAATTCTGATCCAACTATTAATTTATACATTGTGCCCCTGGCCTGAGAGGATGAAAGTTCAATATGTAGCTAGATATAGAAGGCTAATGTTAACTAGCTGGCCTGGTGCATCGTTATCCATGAAAGAAAGTTAGGCTAGCCATCAAGCATTTTAGCCAGATAGCATAAGACAACAAAAACTTAAAGCGTGTACTGTATGACAGTCATAGACAGTTTAGGCAACTATGAAAGAGGAGGATGGTATTGGTGTTTCTCTACAAGTAGGGTGAGACAACATGTTTTTTCTACTTGCACGAATGCACACACACACACACACACACACACACACACACACACACACACACACACACACACACACACACACACACACACACACACACACACACACACACACACACACACACACATATCAGAACCATGGACAGCCACATATTTAGCTTAAGTTGATTGGACTAAATAGTTTTTGGTATCTTTTAGTTGTCACTGTATTGGACCAAGCAGAGGTGATTTGATGATGTTGAAATGTTTCAGTGTAAATGGTGCTGGGATAGTGGAGGCAGCTCCTGGTTTCCATGTGACTTGCGGTGATAGATAGATAGATAGATAGATAGATAGATAGAGAGAGAGATCGAGAGATAGAGAGATGGCACAGCGGTCTAAGGCACTGCATCTCAGTGCTAGAGTTGTCACTACAGACACCCTAGGCTGCCAGCCGTGATTGGGAGTCCCATAGGGCGGCGCACAATTGGCCCAGTGTCATCCGAGGTAGGCCATCATTGTAAATAAGACTTTGTTCTCAACTGACTTGCCTAGTTAAAAGAGGTTAAATATATATCTATTTTTATAGATAGAGAGCGATAGAGATAGAATATGACGGCAGGTAGCCTAGCAACAGAACATAAATTCCCCCCCCTTTTTTCATCTGCTATAACCAATCAATCAAATATGTAGAACGCTTTTTACAAATTCATGTGTGTGTGTGTGTGTGAGTGTACCTCTATTTTGTCCAGTGAGCTCTAGGTGTAAAGAGTGTTGCCGTGTGTGTGTGTGTGTGTGTGTGTGTGTGTGTGTGTGTGTGTGTGTGTGTGTGTGTGTGTGTGTGTGTGTGTGTGTGTGTGTGTGTGTGTGTGTGTGTGTGTGTGTGTGTGTGTGTGTGTGTGTGTGTGTGTGTGTGTGTGTGTGTGTGTGTGTGTATCCTACATCTTTATCCAGGGAGGCCTTTAGGTGTAATGAGTGTTGCCATGTGTGTGTGTGTGTGTGTGTGTGTGTGTCCTACCTCTTTATCCAGGGAGGCCTCTAGGTGTAATGTGTGTGTGTGTGTGTGTGTGTGTGTGTGTGTGTGTGTGTGTGTGTGTGTGTGTGTGTGTGTGTGTGTGTGTGTGTGTGTGTGTGTGTGTGTGTGTGTGTGTGTGTGTGTATCCTACCTCTTTATCCAGGGAGGCCTCTAGGTGTAATGAGTGTTGGCATGTGTGTGTGTGTGTGTGTGTGTATCCTACATCTTTATCCAGGGAGGCCTTTAGGTGTAATGAGTGTTGGCATGTGTGTGTGTGTGTGTGTGTGTGTGTGTGTATCCTACCTCTTTATCCAGGGAGGCCTCTAGGTGTAGGGATCTATCTGACAGTAGGAAGGATCGTGTTGTCTCCACCATGGGCTGAGGACCAGGCTTCTCTGGGGCGTACTGCACCTTACGGATCACCAGACGCACTGAGTTCCTGTAACAACACACAGGAGAAGAATACATGACAGACCATTCAACCGTAAAACAAACCCCTCACACACTAGGATTATCAACATATCAGGGTTTGGAGTCAATTCCATTTCAATTCCCGTCAATTCGGAAACTAAACCAAATTCAAATTCCAAATTTTCCTAATTGAATAACATTGAAGAGAGAATTAGAATTTCAGTGTACTTCCTGAATTGACTGGAATCTAAGTGGATAAATCTAAATCAATCTAAGCCCCCAACCCTGGTTCATACACCATAATTTAAGAAACCCTCCACACTGAATCACTGAGTCACTGAATGAAAGGACACATAGCCTGCTTAGACTACAGTCTACAGTCTACAGTCTACAGTCTACCTTTTATGTATCTTCTCCTCTACAGTCTACAGTCTACAGACTACAGTCTTACCTTTTATGTATCTCCTCTACAGTCTACAGTCTACAGACTACAGTCTACAGTCTGCAGACTACAGTCTACAGTCTACAGTCTACAGTCTTACCTTTTATGTATCTTCTCCTCTACAGTCTACAGTCTACAGACTACAGTCTACAGTCTGCAGACTACAGTCTTACCTTTTATGTATCTTCTCCTCTACAGTCTACAGTCTACAGACTACAGTCTTACCTTTTATGTATCTTATCCTCTACAGTCTACAGCAGGGGTGTCAAAGTCAAATGGACGGAGGGCCAAATAAAAAATTTAGCTACAAGCCGAGGGCCGGACTGTTCGAATGTTCATTGAAAAATTTTTAAATGACGCATATAGTCTAGTGAACCTAATTGAACCTACTGAAAACCTAACAAATATATTCCAATATGATCAGATAAATAAAGCAATATTTTCTTATGGCTCTGTCAGTAATCTTTAATTTTCAACAGACACAAAAGACAAATTTCCTTTATATAAAAATCCCCATAACATGAACATTAAATGAAAGAAACCGGTATTCAAGGCACCATCAGTAGCCTATATTTTCTATTTTAGCAAAAGTGGGCTAAATTTACTTCAAAGAAAAAAACAATAATAGCAATTTTCTATCATCCACTCAACTGAAATATTTTTAAAATATAATTGGATTGAAATACAATAAAATAAAGTGCAAAAATCTATTAATCAAAAACAACACTTTGTTTAAGGAGAAGTAACATGCAGTGAAAACAAATATTAAACTTTAACTTTTAAACTTGAACTGAGTAAAAACTCTAAATATGTGATTGCACAGTAATGTTCACTTGTTTGAGGTTGAGGGTGATACTTGGTGGTGTCCCATCTTTTCCACAAGTTCATCAATGTTCGGGGTAAGGCTCTGAGCTGAGGAAATCCTCAGAATTGAGTGGAGGTGTTCAGCAGTAAGTCGACTTCTGTGTGATGTTTTGTTCAGGTTCATCAAAGAAAAAAGTTGTTCACACAGGTATGTGCTGCCAAACATAGACAACGTTTGAGCAGCCTGGATGCGCAGCTGGGGCATTGTGTCAGGGAGGAAACGGGCGAACTCCGCAGCACCCACTGCCGCATATTTTGCCCTCAGTGCATCATTGCATTGGAGGTCAATCAACTCCATTTGGAGGTTTGGTGGTGAGCTTTCCACGTCAACAGCAAATGGGTTACCGAGCAGTTCCAACCTGCTTTTTTGTGCTTCAAAGTCAGCAAATCGGCGTCGAAAGTCAGCGGCAAGCATACCTATTTTATCAGCCAACTGTGCGCTCGGGAACGCACTGGTAGAGAGCTTCTCTTTCATGGTCTGGCAGCTGGGAAAGT